>NC_133665.1:100863906-101163906 GCF_037893015.1 Macrotis lagotis | reverse complement strand
CAGGAGATAGCTCTTCCTGAGTCCCAGGTAGTCAAGAATCCCAGCCCTGAGCCTCTCCATGCTGAGCCAAGCTAGGCCTCTGACCACCAACATGCAATCCATTCCCAGTCTTATACTCGGAAACTTTCCAGTTTGGTGGAAACTTGTGCTCTACTAATACAGCCTACAGAAACTCAGCCTCCCCTATCATGGGGCATGGAGAATGGAAATGAAAATGTGAAAGAAAAAAAGACAATTAAAAAAATAACAGAGCAAAGCTGTTTTCCATTTGTGGGGTGGAAGAAGGAAGTTGACAAAATTTTTGAAAAAGTAATTTTTAAAATGTTGCCACAATATTGAACATTTGTTGAATTTTTTTTTTTGGAAGAGGAAAGGAACTTTAAAAAACGTTATAGCATAGTAGGTAAGGCCCAAAGTCCCAATACATACATATCCAGCTGTCCCAACAGATAAACCTGTCAGAGACCTTTGTATAATTTTAAACTGTCTGTCTCATTTCTATTCCAGATTTTATAATTCAGGATCACTGCCTTGCTGCTTCACTGGAGTCCTATGGCCAGTATCTCTGGCTACCAAGTGGTGATATGCATAAACCACTGGGTCAGGGAGTCAGGAAGATCTGAGTTCCTTAAGACACCTACTAGCTGTGTGATCTTAGATAAGTCACTTGACCTCCATCTGCCTCAATTTCCTCAACTATAAAATAATGATCATAATACCACATACTTGGAAGGGTTATTGTAAAGATCAAATGAAATAATATTTGTAAAGCTCCTGCCACATAATAGGTACTTAGTAAATATTTGTTCCCTTTCCCAACACTACTGTCCCCAGCCCACCCCCCCAAAAAAAGACTTTTCTTATAATTTGCAGAAAAATAGCATAGAATAACTGGGATTTTGCTTGTTGCTGTTGAGTTATTGTTTAGTTGTGTCTGAGTGACCCCATTTGGGTTTTCTTGGTAGAGATACCAAAGAGGTTTGCCATTTCCTTTTCCAAATGAGGAAACTGAGGAAATAAAGTTAAGTGATTTGCTCAGGGTCACATAGCTAGTATGACTGGTTTCAAACTTAGGTCTTCTCAACTCCAGGGTCAGTGCTCTACCCAAAGCACCACCTAGCTGCCCCTTGATTTTGAACTAGGTTGCCAATATGGAGGTGGAGGTCTGCCCATCCTGAACCATGCCATCTAGCCTAACCTAGCCCCTTCAGGGCAAGACTAGAATCTACTTGCTGCCTCTGGGATGGGGGCCTTTTGCAAGGGGCAGCACTGGTATCAGCAATGATGGCACTGTTATAGCCTGGCTTCTAACAGCAACTGGGGCATCTCTATCTTCCCTCCCTACCTCACTTCTCAATAAATTTGCCCCACTTATCAAAATTTCTAATTATGGCTCTGGGTACATTTGAGGCATTTAAAGTTTCCACAAAGTCTTTGTCTTCTGGGGGTGGCTAGGTGGTGTAGTGGATAAAGCACCGGCCTTGGAGTCAGGAGTACCTGGGTTCAAATCCAGTCTCAAGACACTTAAAAATTACCTGGCTGTGTGACCTTGGGCAAGCCACTTAACCCCATTTGCCTTGCAAAAACCTAAAAAAAAAAGTCTTTGTCTTCCAAGACTAGCCATTTGCCCCAGATCTTATGGATCATCCTTTCCATAAATCTCTAATTATCCCACCTTTCTTTTCCATTCCCATGTCTAGGGCTCTTCTTTTTAAGATACTCAGTGTCATATATTAAGAAAAATAACAAGGAGAGAAAATGATGAAGGGGGGGAAGAGATGAGATATTATGAGAGAAGACTGTAAAAGATCAAGAGGAAAGATAATCTGGGAATAGAAGAGAATGAATGAATGGAAGGTAATGAAGACTGATAAATTAGCTGGAAGGGGGTAAGAGAATAGCAGCAGCACTGAAAGAAAAGGAGGAATGAGAGAAGAGTAAGATTAGAAAGGATAGGATCATCTGAAATAACTGGAAAAGAACTAGATCATGGGGTGAAATAATAGGAATGTTTGAGATAAAAGGGGAGAGATGTGATAGCAGGAAGTGGGTAATATGATGGGATATCTGACAATGAAAGGGAAGCAATATGAAAAAGGATGGGAGAAGATGAAGTAAAATAATAGGAAACAATGAGATTATAGAAGAAGGGATAAGAAGTTTCCCAATACTTCCAATTCCTCAATTTCTATGACTTTTATCTTCATTATACTCTTGTAAAAGAGTCTGGTCAGACATTATATCTTATCTTGACTCACCTTCTTAATCTCATACTCTGAAATTCCTCCTTCTGATTATAATCCCCTATCCATTCATCTGTCTCTCCCACTCCTATTCCTCCCATTTGTCCCCTTTTCCTCTTTTTCCTCTGTCTCTTTTTTCCTCTGTCTCCCTTTCTATATGTCTTCTCCTTCCCCTCCCCTCCCCTCCCCTCCCCTCCTCTTCTCTTCTCTTCTCTTCTCTTCTCTTCTCTTCTCTTCTCTTCTCTTCTCTTCTCTTCTCTTCTCTTCTCTTCTCTTCTCTTCTCTTCTCTCCTCTCCTCTCCTCTCCTCTCCTCTCCTCTTTTTTCTCTTCTCCTTTTTCTTTCTCTCTCTCTCTCTCTTTCCTCTGTGTTTTTCTGTCTCTGATTCTCTCTTCTCTCTCTCTCTCTCTCTCTCTCTCTCTCTCTCTCTCTCTCTCTCTCTCTCTCCCCCCTCTCTCACCTCTATTCACTCTATCTCTCTCTGCTCTTTGGGGCCATCCTTTTTCTCCCTGACTTCATTGTTCTCCCTTTCTTCCCTCTCTACAGTCACTCTGTTCAGTTATCTACCAACCGCCCACTGTGAGTCCCTTCTCCTCTTGTTACTGTTAACACCTTAGCAGTCTTCAGTTCACCATCTGTCTTCTCCAATCTGTTAGAGAAAGTCAAGAAAGAGTGCCTGGCTGTTCTACATACTCAAGTTACCTAATCTCAAGTGGTCCTTCCTTTAGGCAAGATGCCCCCAGTGCTTAACTCTTCTTTCTTCAAGCTCCCTGAATTGCCCTCATTCTTCTCTAAGCATTCACCCACTCTCCTACTTTACTACAATCTCAAAGAATGACATTCCCACTCTGCTTCCCAAGGACAACTCTCTAATCTGTGTTCTTAAATTCTCTCCCATCTCATTCCTACCCTTTCTCCTTCAATAATTCCCTCTCACTGTTTCTTTTTTTTCTATTTCATCTTCATATCCTCTGTGTATGTTCCTTCTGTTCAACCTAAAGCATACCTAAATCTCCTTCATCTTTGAAAAGTCTTCACTTGACCCTGCCATTTCCTCAGCTTAATTTCCTCTTCCCTTTACTGCTAGATTCTTGAAAAGAATTGTCTATTCCTGCTGACTCCACTTCTTTACCCCCCACTCCTCCTACCTCTTTAAAATAAGGCTTGTGATTGAACTTCTCTCTTCAAATAAGTAATCTCTTCACAATTGCTTGTCACCATCATGGAGCATGTACAGTTCAGAGTCTGAAGGAAGAGCAAAGTCTTTCAGTCTCCCTTTTATGGATGAGATAGTATTGATTGAACCAAGTGTAGAAGCTCCTTCAGAAAATGTCTAATCAATCACTTTTAAAAGTTCAGCCTAACTATTCACTAGGAAAATCAATTTGATATGGGGGAGAAGAGATAACAGTGAAGATGTGATAAAAAAGAAAGAGATAAGATTAGGGATGAGATAACAGAGAGATATGACAAAATTAAAAGGGAGTTAGATAATAGGGATAATTGGGAAGAATGGGCAGTTAGGTAGTTCGTGGATAGAGACTTGAGTCTGGAGTCAGGAAAACCTGAATTCAAATCCAGCCTCAGATCCTGACTAACTGTATGATTCTGGGCAAGTCATTTAACCCTGTTTCCTTTCCTCCTCTGTAAAATTAGAGAAGGAAATGGTAAACCACAGTATCTTTGCCAAAAAATTCCCTATTGGGGTCACAAATAGTTGAACAATACTGAATAACAGAAAGAGATAATATTATTAAGAAGGGGTTATATAATTGGGATAACTAGAAAGAATGAAATAATAGGAAAGGAGAGATATGAATGAAGGGAGAAAGAAGGGGAGATAACAGACACAGAATAGGGAGAATTAAGAGAATAGTAGGAGGGAAGTAACTAGAGGAGGACCAAGAAGAATTGAGATAGAAGAAGTTGATATTATTGGAAAGAGTTGAGATAATAGATGTGAGATGATAACAGAGTATAATTAGATAGGAAAAAAAGGGGGAAGTGAGATAAGAAAGGGATAAGACTTCTAGGAAGGAGTGAAATGACAGACAACAGGTGAGCTAATTGTCCCGGAAATAATAGTGCAGAACAGAATAGGCGAGATGAAAGGGCTAGGAAGAAGATGTTATGTGAGCCATAGAATGAAATTGAGATAAAAGGAGAGGAATTGAGATAGGGGAGAATATAAAAGGAAAATAAAAGGCCAGTGAAACAGGAGGCGGATGCACTATACAGAACAAGAACAAAATAAGAACAAGGAGGGATGAGAAAATAATACTTGTGAGATGGCAGAAAAGTCATCAGATAATAGTGGGGATCAGATAAGAAGGGTGATGAAGAGGGGAAGAAGTGAAATAGGAAGAGAGAAATAATTGTGGAGGTGAAAAATGAGGGAATTGAGACAACAGGGAACAGATGAAATAACTGAAAATGGAAGAGTAGGGGAAGACGACTTGGAAGGAGTAAAATCAAAGAGAAATGATGACATAAAAAGAGGGTGACATCCTGGTCAAGTGATGAGATAAAAGTGAGATAACAAAGATGGAAGAGGTGAGATGAAAGGAAGGTTGAGCTAACAAGAGGCAGAAGAGAGTAAAGTGAGACCACAAAGAGGACATCATGGAGGAGATGTTAGGGAGGCATCAGAAAACCAGGAGGATTGAACTAATGCAGAGAATTTTATAATAAGGAAGAGAGAGACAATAGATGTGAGAAAAAAGAAATAGAGGGAGATCAGAACAGTCATTTAGTTGGTAGGGTATGCTAACAAGTAAACTTGTATAACAGAAGAGTTAAATAACTGGAAGAGGAGAAACTGAGAGAAAAGGGATGTATGACAGAAGACTGTGAGATAAAATGAGCGAAATAATGGGCAGGAGGCATGTTAACAGGGAGTGGGATAAGGAGGAAGGAGAGAATGAGAAAACAGAGAGGGAGAATGCAGAAGAAGGGGTCCTTGATCACAGGAAAGTGAAATGAAGAAGCAATGCTCATAACAATGGAGGAGTTGGGTGAAACAGGGGGCTTGAGACAACATGGAGTGAAATAGAGAAGAAATAAAGAAAGGAAGAGATTGCAATAATAGAGGTCAGATAAAGGATAACATCATTGGGAGAAGGTGAGGCAAATGGAAGGAGGTGAGATAGATAACTGAAAAGAGGTGAGATAGAAAACAAGGGGGAGGTGAAATAACTGGAAGGAGATGAAATAACAGGAGGGGTGAGATAACTGGGAGGAGGAGGTGAGATTGATAACTAGGAAAAGATGAGATAGATAATCGGGAAGACGGGATATAGAAAACTGGGAGGAGGTAAAAGAGAACAGGAAAGAGGTGAGAGCAGGAAGAAGGTGATATAGATAACTGGGAATAGAGGATATAGATAATGAGGAGGTGAGATAATTGGGAGAAGGTGAGACATAACAGGAAGGAGGTGAGATAGAAGGAAGAAGGTGAGATAGATAACTGGGAATAGAGGATATAGATAATGAGGAGGTGAGATAATTGGGAGGAGGTGAGACAGATAACAGGAAGGAGGTGAGATGGAAGGAAGAAGGTAAGATAGATAACTGGGAGGAAGTGAGAAAAATAACTAGGAAAAGCTGAGATAGATAACTGGGAAGAGGGGAGATAGATAACTGGAAAGAGGTAAGAGATAACCGAGAGGAAGTGAGATAAGAGAGAGGAGATGAGGTTGATGGGGAGGGGGTGAGATCACAGGAAACCTCACTGGGGGTCAGCAGCAGCAGTAGGAAGGTGGGTAGGAGCCCCATGTCCAGGCCCTGTGTCCCCTGGCAGCGCTTGTGTTTTGTGGTAACTGACTTTGTGGGGGTGGGGCAGTGGGAGCAGAATGCTTCTAGAGAGTGCCCCCTATGTCTGGGCCTGGCATAGTCCAAGGGGAGCACAAGTTAATCACATCACGCACCCCTCTATCCTCAGCCCTCTTCCCCTACAGGACCAGTATTTCCCAGTGGCTAATCCTTGTTCAGACCATTCATTCCTCCCAGGCCTCCAAACTGCCTTCAGGGAGTTGGTTTGCAAGGGCCATGATGTCTGAAGGAAAACATCGTGATTCAGTAGAAAGTTTATTGAATTTGAAGTCAGAAAAAGCAGTTTTGAGTTTATAGTTTAGATCTACATGTCCTCAGGTACTTTAATTACTAATGAAAGTGCTGACCTCTAAAGTCCATCCCAGCTCCTTATTCTGGGTCCTATAAACTCTCAGGGGGCTCCTGGGAGGCCCCTAATACAAGAAGACCCCCGTAGCCTGAGAGGAGACAGTGTCTGCTGACCTTGGAGAGTCCTTGTTCTGAGAAACCACATCCCTCTCCCCTCAGGGAAGCTTGAGCCAACAGCAAATTGTAACCCCTGCCCTCCAGCCATCTTTGTGCTCCAATAAGGACATCAGGTAGACTCTGATAAGACCACCCAGGACCCCCTAGTCTGACTTTAGAGGCATTCCTAGATTTGAGGATACTTGTATCTTTGTCTCTTCCTTATTCACTTTCTATCTAGTCAAAATCTGGGTCTACAGGTCAATGTGCACCAAAGGCACCCTAATAGGATTTTCAGTCACTATCAAGATTCTGCTCCCCTTAGGTTATGCCAGTCCCAGGAATAGGAGGCACTCTCTAGAAGGATCCTGCCCCCAGTCAGTTACCACAAAACACAGGTGCTGCCAGCAGAGACAAGGCACCACACAGGCCATGGGGACTGGTTCATCTCTGAGCCTTTCTGCTCCTGAGACCCTGGGGCCCTGGGGCTCCTGCCCACCTTCCCGCTGCTGCTGCTGCTGCTGCTGCTGCTGCTGCTGCTGCTGCTGCTGCTGCTGATGCTGATGATGATGATGATGATGATATTGGGGAGGAGGTGAGATTTCTTGTAATCTCACACCTCCTCCCCAATATCTGCCTCACCTCCATTCTCTTATATCACCCCTTGTTATCTACTTCAAACAAAATATTTAACTGTAGGCAGATTGTATCAGGAATGTGTAGCTATCCCAACAGGAGACTGGGTAAGTTCTCCCCTTTTTGTTTCTTCTTGGCAATATGTGAATTCTGTACACAGGATTATCTTTTGTTCCCCAGACCTCATTGACTCAGAGAACAAGACTTCTTTCCCCTAATACAAATTGACTTTTGTCACTAGATCATACATCTGAGCTAATTGAGTTCCCAGCTTCTGCCTTTAAAGTAGGTTGTGGAATAGAGAAGACAGAAAGATCCAGAAAAGTCCCTAGAGGGAGAATTTCATGTCTACACATGCTCCTCCAGAGCAGAAGTGACCTTGAGAAAACATTTCAAGTTGATATATAGAAACTATAAGAAGTCCATACCAGGAGCATGGGAGAAGTGTTTGATAAGAGAATATAGAAGGAAAGTGGGAACCATTGCCAGATAGAGATACAAGGGAAAAGGAGTTTCACAACATGAAGATGATGTGGAAGATCATCCTAGAGCCCAACAGGGCAGCTCTTGATGATCCCACCAGAAGTGAGGGTTGTGGGACTACCCAGCAATGAAGTGGGTGGGTCCCAAGGGTAGTACCATTATCTGGTAGTATCTGAAAGAGATCCCTGGGGAAGGCAGAGGTTCACAGAGAAGGAAGGGGAATTTATTTATAAGATTAGGTACAAATCCTTTAGTTTTTGTAAAGTAAAATAAAGCCTGTCCTATATTCATTATTTTTGCTAGCCTGGATGCTTACTTGGGAGCAAGGGGCTTCTTGTTTCCAGGGAAAACCATGTTTGGGAGTAAACGTGAACCAAATCCCTGCCTCACCCAAAGTTAGAGGGGTACAAATCATCTATTCTAGAAACAGTAGCCATACCCTCTGCCTCACTGGACCTTTGCCCAAGCCCTCCAGCCCCTAGATTCCAACCCTCCCCCTTCCTGCACCCAACTAGTCTTGATTCAGGTGCTGAGGGCCAGGCTAGGTGCTGGAGACACAGAAGCTAACTGCAACTGCCCCAAGCTTATATTCTCCTGAATTAGAAAGACTGGTCTGCATCGTTCTCTAAATGTAAACCCCCGAGCTAGAGACCAGGGACCATAGAAACCTACTCCAGGTTGACCTTATTCCAGTCGAGGTCCTGAGGGAGTAGTCAAGATTCCCAGATAGTCTTCAGGTCAAGCCATTGCTGCCAGAAGTTTCCACTACTGGCCCATTGACTGTGGGGAATTTCCCACATTTGTCTGAACCATGTGAGGAAGGCCTGGCAACAAGGACTAAGCAATAGCTGTCCAACTCCAGAAGGCAGTGTCTTCAAATGATCTTCCAATAAAAACTGACCAACAGATGGGTCAACCCAGAGCTGATCAAGAAGCAGCGTGACATGATGAGTTCAAAACCGCAGGCCCAGGCTTGAATCCCAGCTTAGTTATTCACCACCCAGGCGACCTCACTCCCCTGCATTGTCAGTGGAGCTGTGAGCCTAACCCTACTGGAGAACAACTGGGAATTATATGTTAGTCACTAAGCTGTACAAAACCCTTTGATTAAGGAGGTCAAAGACAGAATAGGAAAATATTAGCAGTACTTTCAGTAGCAGTAAAGAACTGGAAAGAAAATTGGTGCCCATTTATTGGGGAATGACTGACAAATTGTGGCATATCATGAAATCTTGGATGTAGCATTGCAAGGGACTCAGAATCTCTAAATCTGGGAAAACATGAATTTCTTTTTTATTATCCACTTCTGGCTTCTATCCAATGGATAGGATAAGAAGAGTTCCTATGAACTCTTTATGTCATTATGAAGCACTGTTCTCACAAAGTAAAATGGGGAAGATTGAGCAAGGATTGTTATCCTTATTTTTCAAATAAGAAACTATAGGCCAGAGAGGAGACTTTAATATGACTCCCAATAGCTCTCAGTCAGTGGAGCAAAAATTCAGAGCCTATGTTAGGTAAGAGCTCAGCTCTTTGGGAATGTTGATCAGGTAAAGGCATCTGAAACCTGGAATCTGGTCTAGCCCGTGATCTAGCTCACTACCTGTATGATCACAGACTAGCGAATTAGTCATAGTCATCCTTTTGGTGGTTCTATTTTTTCATCTCTACAAAGTCAAGGTTGAACTGGATCCTTCCTGAGCAAAGCCTGCCTCTGAAATGTCCTATGATATAGCAAAGATTCCTATTGACACATGGATCAGACTAGACCAACAGTGTCAAATACAGGGTTACATGGGTTCCTTAATCCCCCAAGTGTTTCAGAATCAGATTAAAATATAAATGGGAAACATTTAACAAAATAAATAAAAATACAATAGAACATAGATGTAGCTAAGATGCAGTTTTTCTAAGTCAATATGTGGCCCACAGGGATTCTTCTACATGACTCAGTTGGAGTTTGATACCCCTGAACCAGATGACCCCTAAAGTTCCCTCCAGTTCTAATATTCTGAGATTGTAGACTGCAATTCCTCACCCCCTCCATGGGACAGAATGACTCAAGAATGACATCCAAGAAGAGAGAAAGGCCACTGAGGAATTGAGAGTAGAAAAGAAAAAAATCAGTGTTGCCTCTGTCCATGATGGAGTAATCTTTGACCTGACCACAGAAGGCTCTGAATTCTGCCCTCAGAAGCCAAGAAGAGGGGTAACCAGAAGGAACTCACCATGCAGATCCCTGGGGTTTACTGATCCCACCCCCACACAGCATGGTGTCCTGGATCTCATATCCCATTGTGCTGGGCTTGGAATCCTCCAAGCTATAGAGGAGCTATAGAGGACATTACACTTGGAATTCTTAATAAATGGAACCTGAACCTCCCACAGAAAGGAGGCCTTGATCAATAACATTGTTGGGAAGAAAAGTTCTTAGAGTCCAGGCCCTCTCCCACCTGTCCTGTCTGTCCAACCCATGAAATCCAACTCCCCAAGAAGTCTGCCAGAGTAATAACTACAATAATCATAATGGTTGGTAGCACTTTAATGTAATAGCCAAGATATTTCTAAGAAGCACTTAACACTCTGCTCTGATTGGTCATTTTCAGTTGCATCTGACTTTCCGTGAATCCATAGGGGTTACAAAGATATTAGAGTGGTTTGTGTCATTTCCTTCTCCAGCTCATCTCACAGATGAGGAAACTGAGGCAAACAGGGTAAAGTGCCTTGCCCAAGATCACACTGTCAATAAGTGCCTGAGGCTGAATATGAACTCAGGCCTTCCTGATTCAGGGCCAGGAGCTCTGGTTGCCCAGCCTTGTCTTTAGCACAAGCTTTGTTGAAGACCCGATCACCAGCTGCAGCCTTGTAGTTCCTAACTTATTTTCATCTCTTCACAGACTTCTACCCCTTTCTCTCCTTTCCACTAAACTAGTTTCCTTCCTGCATTGAAAATCTGGAAGCCTTCCAGGTTAGTCTGACTTGCAATTCCAGAGCTGGACAGGTTCATGAAGTCTTCCAATCTGGATCCCTTTAGCAGACTGGGGAAGACTCTGGATCCCTTCTCAGAATCAAGTTTTTAAATGCATAAAATAGAATACAGAGAATTGCAAAGGAGACCAAAGATGTAATTTTTTTTGTTCAAATTCATGGACCTCCAAGATCACTTGCTTGTGCTTGGACCTTAGATGAAGAAACCTTGTCTAACTGCCTTATTTTACAAAACAGGGACCCAAAAAAGGGAAATGATTTAACCAAGGTTGCATAGCCTTTGTCTTTGACAAAGGCAAGACTCAAACCCAGGACTCTTGATTTCCAGGCAGGGTTTTTGTACAGAGACAAAAAGTATGGATAATAAAAAGGGTGAACTTAAGATCTTGACGAAGGAAGTTAGTCTGATCCCCTAGGTAGATCAATTTGAAAACAATGGTGAGATATGACAATAGAAGGTTGCATTTGGACTATTGCTTCAATGGATACATATCAAGCCTCTTAATGCCCACTCATCTTGTCCATTCTTCCTGGAAGGGTTCCCCAGAGGATCCATCCACCTTCTTGGTGGCTACTCACTGGACTCTATGTAAGCGGATGAGAAATAGGGGGTATACAATCAATCATGTGAAACAAGATGGACAAATTATTTATTATTTAAACTCCAAGATGATGATTTACCTCTTTTTAATACTAAATTTCATCCTACATGATCTCTCCTAATAGTTCAAGGCTTTCATGGACCTTCTGAATATTGACTCTGTTATCAGGTCTTTTAGGTACATCCCTTCTACCACTGCTACAACCCCACTCCAGCTGCATTGATCTTTTACATATTCAAACCTAATGTCCTTCTTTAGTTCTATTCCCATATGCCCAATGATCTGAAAGGCATCTCCACTGAAACATACCGCAAATCATCCAAAATAGAATTTATGATCTTCCTCCTAAACATAATCGGATGAGAGATAGGCGTATTCAGCCAATTATGTGAAACAAGATGAACGAATGAGAGGACCTGGGCATGTGAAGGAGGCTGTATTCATGGAGAATGAGGGAGGTGAGGGACCTGCCTCACCCTCAATCCCTGCTCTGGAATACTAACTCAGGAGAAGCCCAGTTCCCTTCTCTGGCTTCCCCTTTCTACTCCCCTCTCTGAGACCAGCTTGCCCCAGGACAAAGTAAAGTACTTCTGTTTGTATCTTGAGTCTTAAAGCAACTACAATGTAAAAGTCTAAAATCTAGTCATCTTCTCCTTACCTGGTTGATTTGCCTACTTATCTGTCATCCATCATCCATCCATCCATCATCTATCCATCCATTCATCTATCCATCCATTTATCTATCTAATCTTCTGTCATCTATCTAGCTGCCATCTATTATCTTTCTTTGTATGCATTTATCCATCTACTTGCATACCTATTATCTTTCTACCTATTCATCTATCATCAATCTATCTTATTGTTGTTGAGTCATTTCAGTCATGTCTTATTTAGAATTTTCTTGGCAAAGATATTGAAGTGGCTTGCCATCTCCTTCTCCAGATCATTTGACAGATCAGGAAACTGAGGCAAAGAGTGTGAAGTGACTTGTTCAGGGTCATATGAAGAAGTGTCTGAGGTTTGATTTGAACCCAGGTCTTCCTGATTCTAGGTCCAGCAGTCCATCCATTGCACCACTTAGTTGCCCTCCATCTATCTACTAACATTTATCTGCCTTCTAATCTATTTATCCATCTATGTACTTATCCTTCTACCATCTACCTACATATCTGTTATCTATGTATCTGTTTATGCATCTATCCATCTACTTATTCACTTATTGTCTAACATCTTTCTATCCATCTCTCCTGTCATATAAAGAGTAGAGATCCATGAGAAGAGCCTGGAGAACCCCTGGTTGGCAGGATAGAAAGGTGCCATTTGGCCTGGTTGCCCCCTGTGGCCTCTTTACCATCAACATCACCCCCAGATTTGAGAGTCTCTTATTCTTTAACTTCAGCAAACTGGCTCTCAAGCTCTGGAGGACTTTACCTCATTGTCCACAAATCTTTCCTCTCATCTTTGTGGTCAGCTCGTTCCCTGCCCATCATCCAACAAGAGACCTTCTCTTCAAAATTTAGGCCTGCTCTCAGCAGGCAGATGGACACAGCATATGGAGACAACTTCACTGGCCACTCTAGGAGGAGCAAGGCAATATCATGTGCAAAGGGTTGAATTTATTGGAAATCTGGATATCTGAAAATCCTCTTCACTCTAACACTGAGAGCTTGGGGCTTATCTCATACAACTTGTGGCTGCCCACCAAAACATGGTAGGCAGTCAAGTCACTAGTCCTGTAGAAAAAAAGGGGAAAATCTCATTACCTCCCACTCTTTGTGAGTCTTGGGAAATGAATCACAGTTGAAACAATAGACTCTGAGATGGAGGATGTTTCAGACATCACCTTGTCCAATACTCAGTTACATCTCCAAGAAGTGGTCATTTAGTTCTCCTTTGAAATTCTCATGGACAGAACATTGAAGGCCTCCTTATTTTTGGATACCTCTAATGTTGGGGAATTCTTTCTTGGGTTGAATCAACACCTGACTCCCTGAATCTTCCACCTACTGCCCCTCCCTTCTGCCCACCAAGGTGGAACACACCAGGTCTAACCTCATGCCTTCTGACATCATCATCATGTTTTTTTCTAAATCTTTCTTTCTTCAGGAAAACTATCCCCAGTTAGTCTCTATGTGACATAGCCTCCTATCTCCTACCATCTTGTCATCCTTCTCAGGATGCAATCCAGTTAGCCCATGTGATATCTAAAATTAAACAGAATTGGCTAGATGGGATCTGAATAGGTCAGAGTCCAACAGAACGTTTGACTTTCTGCTTCATTGTATCTCTCATAATTAACTAAAGATCATGTTAGCTTTTTGACTTGATGCCACATAAGAGTTGACTTATATTGAGGAAGTAGTCCACCAAAACTCCCAGATCTTTGACATACAAACTTATCTAGGCAGTCCTCTACCTTCTTATATTTGTGTGTGTGTCTTTTTAACTAAAAAAGTTTATATTCCCTTTCATTCCAGTGGAAGAGGCAAAAAAAGAAGAAACAAAATCCTTGTAACAAATATACATAGGCAAAATAAATTCCCTGATTGGCTAGCCAAAAATAGAGATCTCATTCTGAACCTTGAGTCCATTATCTCTCTGACAGGAGATGGGGAAAATACTCCATTGTGCATGTTTCCTATAGACATGAATGGTCTGTCAATCTCCTGGAGTCATGGATGATTATTGAATTGATCAGAATTCTTAGTTTTCCAAGTTGATTCTTTCACAATTTTGTTATTATTTAAATTCCAACATGGTGATTTATCTTTTTTTTAAATAAATTTCATAGATCGAGGCTGTCAAAGACCTTCTGAATATTGACACTGTTATCAGATCATTTAGGTACATCCCTTCTACCACTACCACCACCTAACTCCAGCTGCATTGGTCTTTTAAATATTCAAACTTAATTCCATTCTTTAATTCTATTCCCATATGCCCAATGACCTGAAAAACATCTCTACTGAGACATACCACCAATCATCCAAAAATAGAATTTATTTCTCCTAAACCTGCCCCTCCACCAAACATGAATATATCCTTCCAGTTAGACAAAGTTAAATAAACACAAATCTTCTCCATGATGAACATTCTCAAATTTACCTATCCAGCCCCAACCTCTCTGCTAGCCTCCAGTCTCACATCTCCAACTGCCTTTCATACATTTTTAACTGGATGTACAGCAGACATCTGAAAATATGTCCAAAATGAAGTTTATTACTTTTCACCCTAAATTCTCCTCCTTCCAAACATCCCCCCTCCTGTTAAGGAGCCACCATTCTCCTCCCCAAACTCACAACCTAGGCATCAACCTCGACTTTTCAATATCCCTTTTGACTCTTCCTCACCTCCTCCCACTATTGCCAAAGTCTGCCACCTCTCAGCAATGATTCCTTCTCTCTCTTGACACTGCCATAGGCACCATAGTGCAAGCCCTCATCCCCTCTGCTACTTGTGATCTACCTATCCCAAGTCAACCTCTATATCCTCCATTCATCTACCAAAGTGATTTTCCTAAAATACAGGTCTGATCATGCCAAACTCAAGCTCAGTAAACTCCAGTGACTTCCTCTTGTCTCCAAGCTCAAATACAAAATGCTCTGTCTGTTTGGCCTTCAAAATCCCTCCTAACCCAGCCTCCCCTCACATTCCCAGTCTTCTTACAACTTAGCTCATGTCCAATCCCCTGTATATTCTTCCATCCAGTGACTCTGGCCTCCCAGCTATTCTGTGAACAAGAAACTATCTCTCATCATCCCTCACAGGGTCAGAGGAAGATTCAAGTCAGACAGTGGTGAGCTATTACTATTCTAGTTGACATCAGGGTGGCATGGGTCCTGACTTAACTTCTCCCAAAGCCACCACAAAGTTTTGCAGAACATCAGCATTGCAGAAGTTCTTGGAGGCCACAGGACTTTTATTAGGCACTGAAAAAGAGATGAGATCTGCCAAGTTAGGATTGAGGGCCTCCCAGCCCAGAATGGGTTGCTCTCTATATAGCACTGTTCCTCCCTTGGCTGGTCTTTCTGAATGACAGGAACAATTAATATACTTCCATTGTGTTATTTATTCTATCTTCTATTTTTCCTTGTAGACAGGTAAGACTGGGATCTCCAGGTCCTAGGTGGACACTCCAACAGTTGCTCAACCCCTTCTGGCTGGCCTCTCTGGAACGGGGTGGGGGTAAGGTGGAGGGGGAGCCCCAGTGCCCTCCCTTAATAACCTAGGCCCAGTGACTCACTTCAGGAAGCACTTAGAGGTTGTAAGCACCCAATGGAAGTCGATAAGACTGTCTTCACACAGGGGGTGATTTCCATACTGGAGGCTCATTTTCCAAGGCCACTTCCCCTCTCAGATGTTCTCATTTCTTAGGACTCTCCCCTTCAGCCTGTGTTTCCCACACATTGCAGAGAGAGACACAACATATGGAAGGGTAGGGATGTCAGCAGGCCCCACTTTAGGCTGAGGCCTGTGGTCTCAGGATGAACTCCTCACCCCCTCCCTAGGATGCTTTTGCTCCTCAAAATGGTATAAAGAATTGAGAGTTAGAAGGTCTGGATTTGAACCTCAGCTCTTCATCTATGAAATGCCTCCCCATACTGTCTTTGTTTCACAGGGGGAGGGGACTGTGATGGAAGATATTTTGTACACTGCAAAGTTACTAGATGTAAAGGTTATGGGCTGCAAGCAACATGATGGAGAGGATTTCCACATTGAGGGAATCATAAGGAATGAAGAAATGAGCCTTAGAAAAATGTGCTCTTGGTCCCTGCTGGATAAGAGATAGTGCTAAGGTCTGAATTCAGATTAGCCAAGTACAGATCCAGTCCCCTTACCACTACTCCCCTCCTCCCTGGCTATATCTGGTCATTGAATCCCACCTGTTGGCCTTACCTCATCCCAGCCTTTGACCAGTGTAGGTCCTAGGAAAGGGGAATTGAGCAGCCTGTGGATCCAGAACTCAATTCACTTGCCCAGCCCACTTTGACTATGTCCTAGGTCCAGGTCTGAGTCCCTCCTTTAATGGGCATCTCTTTACCCCTGTTCCTAAGGGGCCAAGATCCTACCAACCTCTTATATGTGTGGCTCAAGATTAGGTTCAGCCCTCAATATTCAATCTCAGTGTCTCTAATCCTGTTTCCCATGACAATCATTACCCATTTCTCTTGACAACCCTCATAGTCTCAGACTTACCCAGATGTCTGACTACCACAAGACAATGAACTCCCTTCTTTATATCTCTTATAGGTATATAAACTAATTTCTTCCCAAGAATCTTGTGAATTTGATAATAACACTGCAATTATGACCATTTTTCAAAGTTGGAAGCTGAGGTGAAATGACTTGCTCATAGTCACAGAGCAAGGTCTGGATTTGAATTCAAGGCTTTTCTGACTTCAGTCCCCTAAATGCCTTTTCACTGAGGCACAAGTGCTCAGCCTTTGTAGCTTCATCTGGGAGGACAGTCTTATAAAAAAGACACTAACTAGGGAATCATACACTCCTGCCTCTGACATTGACAGGCAAAGTGACCCTGGACAAGACTCTCGGGGTTATTATGAAGATGGACAGAGGTAGCGCTTGGAAAGCGATTCACCCAATTTAATGCGCTCTGTCCAAGGTAGCTCTCCTTATCCTTATTGCTTTTGACTCTGGGCAAATCACCTTCCTTCTTGAGGATTCCATTTTCCTTGTTTTAAAAGAGGAAGTTCTCCTCACACAGGGGGTGATTTCCATACTGGAGGCTCATTTTCTTCATTCCTTATGATTCCCTCAATGTGGAAATCCTCTCCATCGTGTTGCTTGCAGCCCATAACCTTTACCTCTAGTAACTTTGCAATGTACAAAATATCTTCCTTCACAGTCCCCTCCCACTGTGAAACAAAGACAGTAATGGGGAGGCATTTCATAAATGAAGACCTTCTGACTCTCAAAGTTAGGCTAGGTGTCCCTTCATGCTCCACATTCTAGAATCCAGATTTGGATTCTACTAGGAAAATTCTCTCTCCATTCTACCTCCAAAGGTGTGTAAAGAGATATTCAATAATGAGAGGCAATGTGGGACAATGGACAAAACTCAAGACTTAGCAGACTTGAGTTCAAATCCCAGTTTGAATAGAATCATTATGGAAATTACTCTGGGGCTTCTGTCATTTCTGCTTACTTATCTCTGAAATGGGAAAAATAAATAATGCTTACTCTCTCTTCACATCTATCTCTGTCTCTCCTTCCTAAGAGAGTTGTAAGGAAAGCAAGTTATAAGCCCTTTGCTCCATAGAAATGGAGTAGGTCTGAGGCCATGAGAGCTGTCAAGAGAAATGGGTGATAGTTGTCATATAAGATCCTTCTGTCTATGCTTCCAGGTTTGCTTATAGCCCAATCACTGTCATAGATCCCAAGGCTCTGGCATCCAGCTGCCATCTTTTCTGTGGTTACCCTACCTTTTCTACCTTGGTCTCTTCTTCAGTGCCATCTTGGCCCCTTCATCCATCTCTGATTCCAAGTTTCCATTTCCTTCCCTGATTCCACTGTCTTCTCCAATTTTCAGTGACTCCAGCCACACACACACACACACACATACACACACACACACACACACACACACACACACACACCTGCATGCATGCACTCACAGACACACATGTGCATATATACACACACACATATACACATTTGGGGCTTACTAGGTTCCAGTGGCTAATACCTCTGGAATCTCAGGGATCCTGGTTCCCAGACCCTAAAAAGAGAGAGCCTGGATTGGAAACACATCTTACCTCGATGAAGAAAGTTTCTTCCATGGGACACTGCTGGGAGGGGATTAGGGAGATGAGGGAGGAAAGAGAAAAACTGTATTAGAGGAATATTTCTGGTTGTCTACTTATATCTCTTGCTTGACATTTGATAACCACTTTATTTTCTTTCCCAATCTGCTTCCTAGTCCAATCTCTCAGGAATGTCATTTCTTTCTAGAATTCTAGTCACAACATCCAGTGTCTCCCCAATAGATTTGGGGATTTTCCACAAAGTTTTCTTCAATGTCTCATCAACAAGGAGATCATATCATTTGGGGCCCTCTAAGGTTACACTATAGCTTAGATAAACTCCAAGTTGGAAAAGCTTCAGAGCAGACCCATTCACAGCCCCCTCCTCCAATGACTAAGGCTACTGAAGAAGATTCAGGTTTTTTTTTTAACAAGAACATTAAGATAATAAGAAAGGGGACTTACTATGTGTGTGATTTAGTCACATAGTAAAGGACAGAAAAAAACACTTGTGGCAGGGAGAAAGGAATGAGATAACTGGTGGAGGGTGAGATTGAAGGAGGGATAGGATCACAGGAAGGAGCTAGATAAGAAGTGAGATAGGTCCAATTGAAGAAACAAGACTATGAGATGATAGTTAATAGTGAAATAATAAGGAAGGATAAAATAACAGGAAATCATAGAAAGGAGAAAATGAGGTCATAGAAAGAGGAATAATACAGGAGGAATGAGATTACAGGAGAAAAACCAGTAAGAAGGTAAGAGAAAGGAGTGAGATTGTAAGAGAATGGGTTTGAGACAGGAAGAGTGAAATAGAGGATGAGATAGAGGGTAGGGAGGGTAAGATAAAAGAAGGAGGTGAGATAGAGAAGGAGTAAGGATGGAGGAGAGTATGCAATAACACAAAGGGATGAGGAGCACAGTGAAGCTCAGATGGCAAGGAGGAGGAAGATAACTGAAGGAGGTGAGACAACAGGAAGGAAATAAGGATCTGGGATTGGAAGAAGGTGGATGCTAAAAAGAGGAGGAGGAGGTGAGGCTCTAGGAAATCGGAGGAGGGTGATGAGAGGGGAGCAGAAGAGAGGAGAGAACTGGGAGGGGATGAGAAGAGAGGAAGGGAGGAGGCCTGGGAGGAGGGTACTGGAGCATAGGATGCTAAGGTAGGCAGTAGCAGAAAAGACAGGAGATTCTAGTGGGACTTGGGAAGACAAGAGAGAAGTGGTTTAAGGGAGCTGGGGAGATCAGCCTGAGAGGGTGGTAGAACAAGAAGGATGGAGATAATCTGGTAGAGGTGAGCTAGCAGGAGAGGAGAGAGGATAGGAAGAAGCCTGTGGCATAACAGAAGGGACTGAGATAGGAAGAGGGCTAGCAAGAGAAGGGAGAGGAAGAAGAGGAGAAACAGGAGTGTCAGGAGGAAGAGTCAGAAGGCAGGGGAATAAAAGAACGAGGAAGGGAAGGGAAAAGAAGAGAAAGAGGAAAAAGGAAGAGGAGAAGAAAGGAAAGGAGGGAGAATGAGGTAGGAGAGGAAGAGGAGGAAGAGAGAAAACAAGAAGGGGTGAAATGGGGGATAATATAGGGGGGGAAGGTCAGGAAGAGGCTCTAGTTGAAGGAGAGGAGAGGAGTAGAAGGGAGGGAGATGGGTGGGGACTGGGGTGCCAAGGTGGCCCTTTCCCATCCCTGGCCCAGCCTCTGTGATGGGGGGCAGTGTCCTCACTGAGAAGGAGAAGCAGGAGGAGTCGCAGCAGAGGGAGGGGTCTCTTGACCTGGAGGGGCTGAACTGCGCCTGGGGCAGAGTCCAGGACCCCCTGCGCCTGCCCCATGGAGCTGACCTGGGGATCCACCCTGTGGGGCTAGCTCTATGGCCTCAGGAGTTTTAATGGCAGCCAGTCTTCCTCTAGTCTGTATTTTGATGCAAAAAGGCTTCGGGGGCCTACAGCAGCCTGTGGAGGGCCCAAGGCAGGACAAGGGTAAAACAGGTGTTAGGGAAGACCCAGTGCAGAAGGGAGCAGCCTCCACCTAGTGCTGGGGAGGACCCAGGGCAGGGCCAGAGGGGAATGGGCTCCAAGGGCCCCCGTGCCCATCTCTCTTTCCCACGTTGTCACTGGTTGGAGGGGAGGTCGTAGGGATGCTTTGTAGCTGTAGAACATGTAGAACCTTAGTACATAGAACACAGCACAGTCAATCTGGAAAGGGACCTCAGAATATGGAATGTCACCCCCGGGAAGAGCCTTGAAACCAAGAACTCCAGAATTTCACAACTACAAAATGGGATCGACCTGGCTAAATAGCAGTTTGTCTAAAGCTGGACTTTCCAAAGGATTGCGAGATCAGTCTGAGTCAGGATGACGGCAAGGCAGCCCTAAAACCTAAGGAGATGGGAAAGTGTATTAAAAGAGGCCTAGGATCCTGAATGGAGGAGGTGACCTAGTCCCTTCCACGGCAGCCTGACCTAGTCAGACACATTTGGGGTTCTAGAGGGTTGGAATCTAGAATCCTAGAATGGAAAGCTAGCGAATAAGTTGGAAAATACTCAGTGCACAACTAGGATGGTGAGACAGTCTCATGTTCACACCCGGCAAAGACCATCTTGAAGGAGTGAGATTTCATTTTTTTTATTTTAGTTTTTCCAATTACATACAAAGATAGTTTTTAACATTGATCTTTTTGTAAGCTTTTTAAGATCCACATTTTTCTGCCTCTCTCTCTTCCCTCCTCCCTCCCCAAGTCAGTGAATAATGTGATATAGGTTATCCATGTACAGTCATGTTTAACATTTCTACATTCATCACATTGTGAAAAAAGAATCATAACTAAAGGGGAAAAATGAAAGAGAAAGAAAAACATAAAATAAGTTTTAAAAAGTGAACATAGTTTGCTTTGCTCTGCATTCACAATTCATAGGGTTTTTTTTTCTCCAGATATGGATAGCATTGTCCAAGTCTCCCAGGGTTGTCCTTGAACTACTGAGAGGAGATGCGTTCATCATAGTGGATCAACTCACAGTGTTGTTGTTAATGTGTACAGTGTTCTCTTGGCTCTGATAGCTTTGCTCAGCATCAGTTCATGCAAGTTTTTCCAGGCTCTTCTAAAGTCCGACCTCTCATGATTTCTTACAGAACAATAATAAATGGGATGTCTAACCTGGAGAAGGAAGGCTTGGGGAGGATATACTAGCTGCTTTCCAGTGTTTAGAAGGGCGTCACATCGATGGAGACTAAACTTATTCCACTAGACAGAAGAAGGGCAAACTAGGAAGAAGGGCAAACAATGAAGAGAGGCATATTTTTTGACAAGGTAAGGAGAAAAGTCAAAACAGTTAGGGCTATCTAAAAATGGAATGACTGCAGGTTCCCCCTCGTTCCAGATGTCTTCAACAAAAGATGAATGAGCAAGTCTTGGTCAGGTACAGGTCCCTTTCAGTTCTGAAACTGGGCCTCTCCCTGGAATTGATAATATATTAAAAAGTAGAGGATTTGGAACAAAGGACCTTGTCTGAGGGTCCAGAATGACCACTCATCATTTTTGTGACACTGAGGAAGTCACTGTAGGTCTTCAGGTCTTATGTTTCTCATTTGAAAAACGGAGTTGACCATATTGTACTAATTGCACTACAGTGTCCCATGGAAAGTGTTTTATAAACCTTAGAGTACCAGAAAAGAGATCACTATTAATACTAACACTTTATGTCTTGAGGGTGTCCTTAGTTTAGCATCTAGCCTGGCTGGTTGAGGGATGGCTCTAATTCCAGGTAGGTGAGATCTCTTGAGCTCAGGAGTTATGACCTAAAATAGACTAAAGGAGACTGGATGTTTGTACTAAGGGTAGCATAGTGTAGTGCAACCCCAGGGGGTCAGGGGCTACCAGGATGGATGAGGAGAATTGAACTGGCCCAGATCTGAAACACAAGTCAAAGCCCCCATGCTCATCAGTAGTGGCATCAGATTCCAATGCCTTCCATCCTGGTAATATAAGGAGACCAAGATTTAGGAAGAAAGGAAAGAAGGAAGGAAGGAAGGAACGAAGGAAGGAAGGAAGGAAGGAAGGAAGGAAGGACAGATGGAAGGAAGGAGGGAGGGAGGGAAGAAAGTGCAAAAGAAGGAAGGAATAGTATGTGAAAATATGAATTTATCAAACATTATATTTAATAATACTTTGACCACACTTTCACATCCATTTCCTCATTTGCTCTCCCCAACACTCCTGTGAGATTGATAGGGCAGCATTTCTTATCTCCATTTTATAGATGAGAACCCAAAGTCCAGAGATCTCAGAGACAGAGGAGGAAAGATAATTCACTATAGGGAAAAGAATACTTAAATCAGAGCAAAAGTCCAGAATTCATCTGTCAAATCTGCCTCTCTAAGCCTCAGTTTCCTCCTCTGTAAAATGACAAAATTGATGATCTTTGAAATCCCTTTTAGCTCTAAATTCTGGCATTCTAAAATGAATGTCAGAGCTGGAAAGAACATGACAATATACAGACAGTCATCACTGGGAGAGAGCTTTGGGGTTAGAGAGGGGAACTGATCTGGCCTTTGGCTAGTCAGGGTTTTGTCCTATCTTAAGGACCATGATGTTTGTTCTTCATTCTTTTTTTTTTAATTTTTTATTTATTTAAGGCAATGGGGTTAAGTGGCTTGCCCAAGATCACATAGCTAGGCAATTATTAAGTGTCTGAGGCCAAATTTGAACTCATCTTTCAGGTCCTGATTCTAGGGCCAGTGCTCTATCCACTGCACCACCTAGCTGCTGCCCCTTGCTGTTGAAAATGTCCATGAAAGCGGGGAGCTAATGCCATGCCATGCCATCTGGGTCAGTGGGCCAAATATAGATCAGGATGACTGGAGTTGCCTTGAATGTGAAACAGTACAGGTTAAGCAACTTCCCCAAGTTCACACAGCTGATAAATGTCAAGTGTCTGAGGTCAAATTTGAACTCAAGTCTTTCAGGTCCTCTGCCAGCTGGCTGTCCTATCTTAATTGGATGGGAATAGCTCCTCAAAACAATGGATATGTCATCAATTTAGAGAGAGAAGGGATTGTCTGCTCCAGCTCTTTCATTTGACATTTGGGGATATTGGGTGAAGTGACTTGCCCAGGATCACACAGTTCATCGATGTCTGAGGACCAGTTGTCATTCAGATCTTCCTAACTCTAAGGCCAGCCTACTGTCCCCCATACCTCCCCCTCCCCAATGTCCAAAAAGACAGAGGAGGAAACTGAGAAATGGAGAAACTCACCCAGGGTTATACAAATATTCAAATTTGAATCCAGGACCATTAACTTCAAATCTGCCTCTCATGGATCCCTAGACAGGGACAGTCTCAATCCAGGAGGGCCTGGGCTCCCTCTGTAGAACAGACCCACAGAATCTCTGCTGAAAATCTCCCAACCTCCCCTTAGAAAGAGGCTACGGGGTGGGGGTGGGGGTGCTGGGGAGGGGGGAGAGGGAGTCCTCCTCCAGCTGCCAAGCAGCCAGCCCTCCCAGTCCAGCAGGGGGCCATGGGGGGCTTTAAAAGAAAGCAGGACACCCAAAAATGTGATGACTTGTCAAGAACGCAGGCAAGGAAGGTGTTTAAGACATGCATTTCCCTTGAGTGAGGACGTGGGGCCAGCAGCCTGGAGCGGAGGTGATTATGGACAAATTTATGGCTGGTCTCCCCCTGCCCCTTCCCCCTCCCGCCCCAGCCTTTCCCAGAGTGTTTAGAGGGCTGGGGCTGAGAGGAAACTCCCCACACCAGGAAAGGCTTATAAACTCCCTGCCTGGCTCCAGGCCAGAGCTCTTAAGATCCTTCCTGCCCTTCTGGGGGTCTGGGGCTCCTTGATGGGCTGGCTCCCTGGGAGGTGGGATGGACTCTGGTGGGGAGGGGGGCTGCCTGTCATCCCCTCTGGTCATGCTGGCAGAGGGACAGGTCTGACTCTGTCCCTACCTCCGAATGCCCCCTTTACCTCCTGAGCCACCCATTTCTTAGCCCACCGGCTAAGCATCTGAGCCTAACCTGGGCCTTCAGACAGTGCTGTTCCTTCTAACCAAATTCTATCTGCCCCTTGGAAGTTGCCTCTCTCTGGGTTGCCTCCTCCTCGGTAAAAATAAAGCCCAGATCATCGATTTTTAGAGCCGTCTAATACAACCCACAAATTTTATACAGAGGAAACTGAACCCTGGCAGGGGGGAAATAACTTACCCAGGAACCTTAGAACTATAATAATGATTTAAGAATCCCTCTCTTGGGGTAGCTAGGTAATGTAGTGGCTACAGCACTAGCCCTGGAGTCAGGAGGACCTGAGTTCAAATCCAATCTCAGATGCTTGATACTTGCTTAGTTGTGTGACCTTGGGCAAGTCACTTAACCTCATTGCCTCGATTAAATCCAAAAAAAAAAAAAGAATTCCACTCTTTTCTTTCAATATGCGGCTCAAGCAAAGCCCTGGTAGTATCTTTCCTTCCCAAAAGTCCTTGCTTTAACTATTTCATGTTAATTTACATTCTTTTACATTTATTCTGAATATACTTATGTGTGTACTTGGTTTCACTGCTTAGAGGGTGTGGACCAAAAGTCTTAGTGCAGTTTTATAGTTTTAATTACTTCAGAAGTAAATTTCATTATTTAAATACCTTTTGCTCTCATTTCATTTTCTGAATTCTGAATAAGAAATTTTTTTTAAGTTTTCACTTTAAGAAGATAGGGCGCCCTATCATCGTGTTCTGCGTGTACAAAGTTCTGGGTGACCTTTCTCAGATCAAGGATCCGTAGAAGAAGATGCTCTTTTTGGCCACCTCAGTCACCTGATTTATTTCCATCAGACTTTTTCTTATGGAGTCACTGTAACACTACCATGAATACATTAAAACCTTGTTCTATGCAGTATCTGAATTTGCATAGGTAAACAACCTTTTAGCTCTTTCTGGGCCTCATTGCCCCCCAAAAAACTTGACAAGGGCCACATATAGAATTCAGTATTGATTTATGACTACAGTGCAACTCATATTACCAAGGAATCTAATAATAAAATGGAATAATGCCGTATGAATAGGTTTTGAGGGCTACATGTGGTCTGTGGGCCTCAGGTTGGACACACCTGAAAGACTCATTGGTGTCCAAGTGGAAGTGCATATAGAGCCCTGCATGTGGAATCAGGAGACCAGAGCTCAATTCTGTCCTCAGACGCTTACATGCTATGGGACTTAACCTATTTGCCTCAGTTTCCTTAATTGTACAAGGAAGGCATAATATTAACAACTACCTGTCAGGGTTGTTTTTAAGGATCAATGAAATAATTTTGCAAAGTGCTTAGCATAGTGTCTGACACTATATATTTATTATTATTATTATTATTATTATTATTGAGCTGTATCTAATAAAAGTTTCAAAGTTCTAAAGTGATTAGAATAAGGTATGTACAAGATGATAGTTATGATGGATTTTAATAAGAAATATTAATATTTTTCCATTTAAATAATTAGCCTTTCAAATGGGGTAGTTTTTTTGTTTTTGGTTTTAGTTTTTTTTGGGGGGTAAACTCATAACATTTACATACTTCTTAAGTTATTAAAGCTTAACTGCCTCCAAAATTTGTATTCTTATACTCAGTGTGTGGCACCTCATAGGCCCTTAGTGAAAAAGAATTGTTGATTCATTGATTGACTGACTGATTACCAGACCATTTTTAGCACATGGCGTCCCAGATTGCTAAATTCTAGAACCCCCCCCTTTCCTTTTCACTATGAACCCTAGACCAGGAAAAGATTTAGAGCAAGAAAGACTCTCAAAAAAACCATTAGGACCAACGTTCTTCTTTTACAAGTAAGAAAACTGTGACCCAGAGAGATTAATTTTTAATTTAATTTTTTAAAAAGGTCCTCTAGCTACTCCCTGAAAAAAACTTCCTAGATCTGTCCAACAAAATTTTGGCAAAGGTTAAAGAAGGAATTTCAACAATAAATGCCCAAATTAAATCACCAACAGCTCAGTCTAGATAATGAATTCTGTACAAATACCATGACTGGAATATATGTGTAGGTATATGTATGTTTGTGTATAGATAGATATATAGATGATAGATAGATAGATAGACAGACAGACAGACAGACAGATAGACAGATACATAGATAGATGTATATATTTGCTTATACATTCATTCCTTCATTGTAGAGGTAGGGAACTATAGATGTGAAACATTGCACATACAATAACTATACTTAGATGATGGGGTTATTAGTTTTGTTGAATTAATTTTCTTTTTTTCAAAATTTCAAAATAAGAAACAGTTTACTGGGTAATAAAGAGAAGGAAAATTACTTTGGCAGTTTTGTGGAAGATAGATTAGAGAAGGTAGACGCACTTTGGTCCAGGATTACTGGTCCAGCAGAGATGATGAAGACCTCAACTGTGGTCATATTAGTGGATAGAAGAAAATGGATAAAAGATATTTCAAGGAAGAATTAACAGGAAGAGGTAGTGGTTCAGGAAGGAAAGGGAAACTTAAGGATGATGAGGCCATACAATTCTGGGGGACTGGAAGGAGTGTGATGGCTTTAACAGAAACAGGGAGGTTTGAAAGAAGAATGGTTTACCAGGAAAAATAAGGGCTTATTCTTTTTTAGAGTCATTATTTAAAGGTCTTTGGAGGGGTTTGAGGGAGAGATCAGGTGAGTCCCTGTTTTTTCTCTGCCATCTTGGCTCACCCTAATAATGACTTATTCTGGACATTCTGAGGTCAAGATACTATGGGATATGGGATATGTATTTGGACACAACTATATATTAGACTATTGGTAATTTCAGACTGGAGCTTAGGGGATGTTAGACTGAAGAGAAAAAATCCAGATATAGTCCAGGAGTCATCTACATGGAGCTGTTAATTGAACCAATGGGAGATGATGAGAACACCAAGATGGTATGGAAAAGGAAGAGGTGAGATCTCAGGACAGAGAAGAAGGGGACGCCAATAGTTAGCGGCTGTTGGACAGATAATAATTCAGCAGAGAAAACTGAGGAGGAGGGTAAACAGGAGAGAGCAGTGTCCCCAAGGAAGGAGAGTATCCAGGAAAGGGTAGAGAGCGGGATTAGTCAGCAGTCTCAAATGTGGCAGAGCGGTCAAGAAAGATGAAAACTGAGAAAAGGATGTTGGCTTTGGCAATTAAGAGTTCTTGAGTGACCTTGGAGAAAACAGTTTCTGTGGATGGGTGGGCTCAAAAACCAGATTGCTGAGAGTGAGTGGGAAGAGTGAAGAGGCTTTTTCTAGAATTTTGGTTGCAAAATATAGGAAAGGTAGAAAATAGTAGCCAGAGGGATGATAGAACCAAGACAAGGTTTTTTAAGGATGTGACATTAAACCTTGGGCATGCTTATATCCAGAAGGAAAGGACAGTAGAGAGGGTCATGAAAATACAGATCTTAGAGGTGATAATTCCAATCTCCTCATTTTACAGATAAAGAAACTGAGACCAAGAAATGTGAAATTTCTTCACTGGGGTCACATAATTACTGGGCATTGGAGTGGGATTTTTAATGCAGGTCTGGACAAGTTGACTCTATGCTCACTTCTTCATCAAACAAAAAAGTTTGTCCCAAGATGAGAGTTCCAAACCTGGTTGGGTTAATGCCATTAGGGCCTGGGGGACATTTTCTGGCAAGTTGATCTGGAGGTGCTTGCCCAGATGGGGAGAAGTGAGATAGCTGCAGGACAGATGGTAAGATGGTCAAGACAAATGCCTGAATGGGATATGAAACAGTCTGTGAACTTAGGACTTGAACTTTTATTTAAAATAGTTGCTAGAGCTTTAGGAAATTTTTAACCTGGTAGATTACAAATGCCATGAAAATTCCTGGAGAGACTGGATATTTAATAACTTTTTCTGGTGACTGGGTTTTCTTTTAAAATTTATAAATAAATATTTTATTGAATTTTTAAAAGTTAAACACATCTATTATTTCCAAATGTATTCCATCCCCCTTAGAATCCTCCCTTGAAATAATTAATAAACAGAAATATCTGAGAGAATATGCCTCACTTTGCACCAAGGGCCCACCACTTCTCTAGTGAGAGGAGAAGTACAACACCAAGATGTTCACTGTCATCACAAGTGATCACAGTCTTGACTGGAGTTCTAAAGTCTTTCAGTGGCATTTTCCTTTATGCTCTTATTGTCATTGTGTAAATTTTTCTCCTGTTTAATTTACTCTTCAAAATGATTGGGTCCTCCAAATATGAATTCAGTGGCTGCTGTGGTCCTAAAACCAAGTATATACACCGGTTGGCATCTGAACCCAACTAAGCACTTCTATTGTCAATCTAAAATTGGATGCTATTGAATACCAATACTTGGAAAGTCTGCTAGCCAGTATTCTATCAAATAACTATTTGAAAGCATAGTCTGAGGAAGCTGCCATCCATGTGGTGATCATATAACATCTAAGACTAGACCAATCAGAAGGTTGACAGGGTAGTGATCACATCCTTCTTGATAGGTCCTAAATCTGCTTATTGTTATATCTGATTATTAAAAGGGTTTAGAATACTGTTAGAAGTTTGCCTAGGGGTTCTGGAATGATAGTGCATGGTGGTTGCCAGCCACCAAGGATATTGAAACTGGAGGATCCCTTGAACCAGAAGTTTTGAACTAAAATGAACTATACTGATAAAGTCTCCAAATTAAATTCAGTGTTAATATAGTGAGCCCCTGGGAACTGGTAGCTGCTGTGGGAAGAGCCAGAGGAAGAATGAACTGGACCAAATTGGGAAATAGAATAGGTCAACAAGCATACTTCTAATATTTAAAAAGGAAAGAATGAAAAGAAAAAAGAAGGGGAAAGAGGGAATAAAAGAGAAGGGAAAGAAAAAGGAAGAGAAGGAGGAAGGAAAAGGAAAAGGGAAGGAGGAGGGGAAGGGAGATGGAAAAAGAAAGGAAGCGTAAGAGAATAGAAGGGAAGGAAAGGAGAGAAAGGGGGTAGTTTTATTTACTTTAAAAAATATTTTGCTTTTGATACCTTCTTAAAACATTATATTGATTAATAAATATGTTTCTCCCTCCCTCTCTCTCCTATCTAGTTAGCCATTTCTTATGGCAAAAATTTTGAAAAAATAAAAATAGTTCAAAAAACTAATGACTTCAACATCTAAGGATAATCATTATATATGCAATGTTCCACATGCATAGTTCCCCACCTCTACAAAGAAGGGATGAATGTATACACACATATACAAATATATATATATATATATATATATATATATATACTCACTTATACACACAAGCACACACAGATATATATATATATATATATATATATATATATATATACACACACACACACACACACACACACAAATACATACATACATACATACACCTATACACATAGGTATACATACTCTTCTCCAGGCCCAAGTTAGGTCATGCTGCTTGTACAGAATTTAGTTTCTAGGCTGAACTATTGGTGGTTCAATTTGGGCATTTATTGTTGAAATCCCTTCTTTAACCTTTGTCAAAGTTTTCTTGGAAAGGTCTGGGAAGTTTTTTTCAAGGGGTAACTTTTTAAAAAATTAAATTTGAAATTAATCTCTCGGGTCACAGTTTTCTTACTTGTAAAAGAAGAGCATTGATCCTAATGGTTTTTTGAAAGTCCTTCTTGCTCTAAATCTTTTCCTAGTTGAGGGTTCATAGTGGACAGGAAAGGGGGAGTTCTAGAATTTGGCATACTGGGAAACTATGTGTTATAAATGGTCTGGTAATCAATCAATCAATTGACATTGAGTATAAAAATACAAATTGTCCTAAGTCTAGGAGGCAGTTAAGCTTTAATAATCTAAGACATATGTAAATGTTATGAGCTTACCAACAAAAACAAAACAAAACAAAACAAAAAATACAACCCACCACATTTGAAAGATTACTTATTTAAATTGAAAAATATTAATGTTTCTTATTAAAATCCATAAGTCTTATAGCGGTACTCTCCTGCTCAAGAGTAACTCTTTATTGCCTCTAAGGAAAAATATAAACTTTGCATCTTGGTATTCAAGCTCTTCCATCCAGGCTGCACAGGTACATCATACTATTCCTGTTCACACCATCTATTTTTTTTACCCAAACTAGTCTACCTGTTTTTCCTCTGAATTGATCTTTCATCTCCAACCTTTATACCTTTGTGTAGACTGTTCATCTGGCCTAGAAAATACTACCTTCTCACCTCTTAGAATCCTTGATTCTCTTTAAGCTTCTTTTAATTTGCTTCCTCCTATAAGAAACTTGTCTCCATCCCTTTATATATTTGCATTCTCAAACCCCTCAAATAATCACATTTATATATTTATCTGGGAATAGATCCTGGGAGTATGCCAGTGTGTATTTGGCAACTGGCTCTCTAGGGGAGGAAAAAATATTCATTAAGTTTAATCTGAATTATAAATATTTTCTCCATCATTTTCTTAAGTCTAAATAATAATCAATTTTTTTAAATTTATATCATTTACCTATTTCTGAGATATAAATGTGCACAAAGAAAATTTGATGATCAACTTTCAAAAGCCAGGAATAGCATTCCATTGGTGTAACCCACCAAGAGAATGCCACTGGAGGATAGGAGCTGATTATCATTTTATCTCTGTATCACCAGCACCAAGCATAGTGACTTTTAGTTTCGATTGGATAGCCTTTCATCTCTTTTTTCATCACAAATCAAGATAGAAATTGTATAGTGGGATGGCCATTTAGTCAGGAAGACCTGAGTTCAGAAAATTACTAGTTGTGCTATCCTGGTCAAGTCACTAATGTTGACCTCATTTTTTCTCACTCGTAAATTAAGGATAATAATAATAAACTCAACCTCCCAAGGTTGTAGTTGTTGAGGATCAAATAAGATAATATTTGTAAGATATTTTGCAAATCTTAAAGTATTATATAAGTGATGGCTATTATTATTATTATTATTATTTCCCCAATTATAAGTGAAATTTTCTTCCTTGACGTAGGAAGTGATCTCTTAAATTCCTTTCTACACTAAATCGAAGATCTTTTGATCCTGAAATTGGCATTTGCTAATTCATTTGTTGGTGAAACATTTCCAGTACAACAGATTAATCATGATTATTTGAAGAATATTTCTGTCACATTGTATGGACAAGAAAACAGTCATCACTAAAAAGCCACAGACATTTCAATGGTTTTATGTTACTAAAACAAGCTTATTTATTCTGGCTGCATCTCTTCATCAACAAACAAGTTTCTTTAACAAAAAAAGCATACTTTCGTGTTAAGGAAGCAAACATTTGAATTTTAAAGTTTGACCTATTTCAGTGATAAATGGAAAATGTGTTTTTTAAAGAAGAAAGTAATTAGAGTCTGGCAGGCTAATATAAAAAAATTATACTGAGATATGCAGCTAAGTCAGTGTTTATATTCTTCAAACTGGGGGGGGTGGAAGAGATGATGTGGGTGACTTTTTTTCCCTTAATTTTTTTCAATTCCAAAATTATTTTTCAGCATAGGATGAGTCATCCTTGAATGTCCTGAACACAAAGTAAACTTACAGAATAGTTTTTATAAAATGTTGGATGGGGGCAGCTAGGTGGCATATGGGGCAACTAGGTGGCATAGTGGATAAAGCACCGGCCTTGGAGTCAAGAGTACCTGGGTTCAAATCTGGTCTCAGATACTTAATAATTACCTAGCTGTGTGGCCTTGGGCAAGCCACTTAACCCCATTTGCCTTGCAAAAACCTAAAAAGAAATAAAATAAAATAAAATAAAATGTTGGATGAAGAAAACATTTTTTAAATAAAATTTGTATGTTTGTTTTTACTTCACCTACATTTCCCAATGTCTGTTCCAAAGCTCATTTTTTTCTATTTTTTCTATTTTTTAACCAATACCAATCAACATCGACTATTACTGCTTTATGGTATAGTTTGAGATCTGAAAGTGTTTTTCACTTTTATTACTATATTATCCCATCATTTTCCTTGGTATTCAAAATCTTTTGTTCCTCCAAATGAATTAGAAAAAAAAATTTAAGTGGCAAAGAAGTTAATGTTGTTGAAGAGTTAGATCATCATCTCCATCTTTGATTAATTTAGGTCCTTATGTATCTTCTGTCAATTCATAAGTGTGATTTTTTTTTCTCTTTCAATTCTATTAATCTTATGATGTGATTACTGGTATTGTAAAGAATGACTGATATGCTCATATCATAAAACAAATTCTTTTTCAAAGAAGGGATGCAACTATTGACTTGAGAATATTTTGGAGAAAATTATCTCAATCTTTAATCATAAAAGAAATGATATAGGTTTTTCTCCTTAGTTTTAATTCCTTTTTCACAACATGAATACTACAGAAACATGTTAAACACAACTGTGTATGTACAATTTATACCAGCTTGTTTGCTGTCATGAGTTGGGAAAAGGGAAGGAAAGATGGTAGAAAAAAACAGAACTCATAAATTTGCAAATGGATGAAGATTGAAAACTACCTTTTCATGTAATTGGGAAAAATAAAAATAAATAAATAATTAGAAAAATGAAAGTTAAGATAACTCTGACAGTTAAGATGGAGTTTAAGAAAAAATTAAAATAAGATAATTGGCTGTCAAACTGGCAACAATAGTAAAAAATGGAAAAAGACAATGTTGGAGGGGCTGTGCGAAACAGGTGTACTAAAGCATCACTTTGGAACTGTAAATTGATACAATTCTTCTAAAAGTCAATTTAGAGTTATACAAGAAAATTTTACTAAACTACTATGCTCTCTGTTTCAAACAATGAATTAAACTCTTTTTTTGTTTTTGCAAGGCAATGGGGTTAGTGACTTGCCCAAGGTCACACAACTATGTAATTAGTAAGTGTATGAGGCTAGATTTGAACTCAAGTTCTCCTGACTCCAGGCCCAGTGCTCTATCCACTAGGCCTAGCTGCCCCAAATTAAACATGTTAAGGGCCAACTATGTGAGTCACTATGCTAAATGCTGGGGATACAAAAAAGAGATGGCCCTCAAGAAGATTCCAATCTAATGGGGGAGACAACAAACCAACAACTACATGCAAACAATTTATATACAAGATGAAAAGGAAATAATTATCAGAAGGAAGGAGTTAGGAAAGGCTTCCTATAGAAGATGGGATTTTAGCTGGGGATGTGGGAAGCCCCAAAGAATGAGGGAAGCTGGCAAAGTCAGAAGGTAGAGATGAAGAGGGATAGGATTCCAAGTTGTAGGACAACCAGAGAACATGGTTGGAGCTGAGAGATGGAGTGTCTTGTTCATGGAACCTCAAGAAGATAAGCATCACCAGATTGCACAGTCCAGGAAGATCAGGGACGAAGATGTAAGAAGACTGGAAAGGAAGGAGGAGGTGAGTCTAAAAAGGTTTTGCATACCAAGCAGAGAATTTTATATTTGATTCTAGAGGCAATAAAGAATCTTTGGAGTGAGTAGGGAGAGTGTTGGAAAGGAACCTGAGCTTTAAGAAAATCACTTTCTATATGCTTTCAGAAAAGCCTGGGAAGACTTATATGATGTGATTCAAAGTAAAGTTAGCAAAACTAGGTCAATATTGTACACAGCAGAGGAAAATTATCATTATCAACTTAGCTTACTATAATCAATGCAATAACCTAAAATAATTCCAGAGGTCTCATGTTGAAAAAATGCTATGTACCTATAGAGAGAAAACTGATAACTCTGACTGTAGATTGAAGCATATTTTTTCACTTTATTTTTTTTGCTTTTTTCCAACATAGCTATGTTGAAGAAATATGTTTTTGTATGACTTCACATGTACAATGGATATTGTATTACATGCCTTTTCAATGGGCAGAGGAGCAGCTGGAAGGATTAAGAAAATTTGGAATTAAAAATAATTATCAATTTTTTTTAAATAAAAGTAAATTTTAAAAAAGAAAATTACTTTAGTGGCTGAATGCAGGATGACAGAGTGAAGCAAGACTTGAAGGAGGCAGACCCACCAGCAGGCTAAGTGTGAAATAATGAGGGATCCACACCAGGTTAGTCTAAGTGTCAGAGGAGAGAAAGGGGCATATTTGAAAGATATTGCAAAGGTGAAATCTGCAGGCCTTGGCAACAGTTTAGATATGGGGATGAGAAATAGGGAGAAATTCAGAATGACTACTAGATTGCAAGCCTGGGGGACTGGGAGGATGGTTTTGCCCTCAACAGTAATAGGGGAGATTGGAGTAGGTGCACTTCAGGGGGAAAGATGAGCTCTGTTTTGAACACGTTTAGTTTGAGATGTCTACTAGACATCCACTATATGTCTGAAAAGCAGTTGGAGATATAAGATTGGAAATGAGTGGAAAAGTTGGTGCAAGATAGATAGATTTGAGAGTCATCAGCTGAGAGAATGTAATTAAATACATGGGGGATGATGAGATCACCAAGTGAAGTAATATAGAGGAAGAAGAGAAGAAAGTCTAGGCCAGAACCTTGTCAGATAGCTACAGTTAGAGGGCTTGATCTGAAGAAGGATTCAGCAAAGGCAAAAGAGTAGGATCAGTCCTATAATTAGGAGAACAACCAGGAGGGTGGTGGCCTGAAAAAACCTAGAGAGAAGAGAGTAGGAAGAGGGGAGAGGGAGAGAGAGAGAGAGAGAGAGAGAGAGAGAGAGAGAGAGAGAGAGAGAGAGAGAGAGAGAGTGATCAAGAGGGTCAACAGGTGCAGAGAAGAGAGAATGAGGTTTGTGAAAAGGCCACTGGTTTGGCAACTAAGAGATCACTAATAACTTTGGAGAGAGGAGTTTTCATGGAATGATAAAGTTAGAAGACAGATTTTAGGAATTAAAAAGAGAGTGAGAGGAGAGAAATTGGAGGCACATTTTGTAGATGGTCTTTTTGTGGAGCTTAACTACAAGAAAAGAAGAGATTTGGGAGCATAGTTTATCAGGTAGAAGGCTCAAGTAAGGGTTTCCTGAGAATGATAAGAATAGAAATGATAGAGGGGGTAATCATGATGATCACTAGAGCAGATTACAGAGCAAGGCCACTTCATCTTGTCAATAGGAGAAAAAAAGCAGATCATGACAGAAAGTATATGAATGGTATAAGTTACAGAAGAGGGGATATGGGAATTCCCAGAGAATGGTCATTTTTTTCCTATATGATGTGACGCAAGGTTCTCAGTTGAGAAAATAGGGGAGGGGAATCCATGGAAGGTTTAAGGAAGAGGTTTGGAAAAGTTGTTGTGGAGAGTAGAAGAGAGTTCATTTGGGGTTATATAACATAAATTTGTAATGGAACCAGGCAGAATACTTGTGATTTTTTTTTCTACTTTCATTTAGCAGAATGTGTATAGAAACAAAAGGAATGATGAATGGTGGAATTGATCCAAGGTTGAGGTTTGGTGGGGTATAACTGGCAAAATGATAAGAGGACTAGGTATTAAAGAGAGGGAGACAGTGTAGAATTGAGTTGATCAAGCAAAGTAAAGGAGAAAGTGACTAAGGCAAAAATAATGGACTTGGAAAGAACTGAGGGATCGAGGACTTGGAGGTCACAGGTAAAGGAGTAGTGTTTTATAAGGAAAGGAAGAGATGGAAGTGAAAAGTCAATACTTTATGGTTAGATAAGGAAATTTGGGAATTCTTGAACCTGAAGGTGGTATATTTAAGGGGGATGCCAAGATTGAGGATATATCTTTGTGAGTGCCTGAGGTGAGGTGGAAAAGTTAGTCAAGGTGAGTAGATTGGGGAACTAAGTGATTAGTCGGTTTGAGGGAGAGTCAATATGCATGCCAAAGTCCCCTAATAGGAAAACAAGAGCTGGGGAGAAGAGAAAAATTTTGAGCCATATACTGAACTCATTGAGAAGAATTAATAAAGACAAAGTAAGAGACTGTGGGGATACTTTAAATGCTAGGATCAGAAATTTGGACCTTTAATAACTCCCTACCTATATGATAAAATCCAAACCCCTCATTCTGCTACTCAAATTCTTTTTTACTAGTCTCCACTCTAGACCCAAAAGCATCTGAAAAATGAATTTATAAAAAGATGATTTGTATGTTTATTATAATGAAATCTCACAGCTGCCACAACCCCTCAATGACAATGTCTCTCTATATCACCCCTGACTCAAGTAAACATACTCAGGGGATAAGAAAATCACTACCTTCATAAGGAACTTATCCTTCCATTGAACAGCTGTGATGGTTAGGAAGGTTTTCTTTAAATCTTCTTCTGCCCCAACCACTATTGGAGTAGTCAAAGGGGGTTTTATGGAAAATGTGGAATTTGATGGATGATGAGCAAAATGAGGAGAAAGTCTTTCCAGATAGGAAGAATATAAATAGGATGAGGGGAGCCTGGAAAATACCAAGAGAGCTATATAAAACCTGAAGGAAGGAGAAATTAGGATGGAAAGGAAAACCCAAAGCTAGATTATCGAAAACCTTGGCTATCTGAATAAAGAGTTTGGACTTTATCTCATAGGTACTAAGGAACAGTACTGAAAGTACAAATCTCTGATACTGGCATTTAAGTCCCCCCCACAAACCCCAATCTCCTACTCGGTATTAATCTTCTCTCAGATCTTATCCAGCTCTAAGGCCAATGATCTGAAACCTCAACCACACACAAGTACTTTCTGTTTTCTAAACAGACCCTGACATTCAGGAAAGAGACCTGATTTCAGTGCTGCCTCTGACATTTCATCTTCTAAATAGACATGAGGTCAATCATGAGTAAAGGGCTATTTCCTAGGAAGTCTGAGCCCAATGGGCAGATAGTCATTGAAGAAAAGCAAAGACTTCATTCTCCAAGACACCATGTGTCCACAGCAAATGTCCCTACCAGGCTCGCATCCCTGGAGACCAATAGAAGCTTCTAAAGATGAGTAGGGCGTTTGTTTTTAGCCAATCAACAATTGAGCATTTATTATTCATCAAGCACATTTCTAAACTCTAGAGATACAAAGAAAGGGGAAAACATGACTCCTGTCCTCAAAGACACTCACATTCTAATGGGGACACAACATGAAACTAATTAGGTACATATAGCATATGGATGATAATCTCAGAAAGAAGGCACTAGTCATGGGAAGCATCACAAAGAGTTCCTGTAGAAGGTAGGAATGAACTGATCTTGAAAGAAATTCAGGAAGCTAAGAAGCAGAGGTGAGAAAGGAGTTGTTCCAAGCAAGGTGGATGGTCAACACAAATGCATCAAGAAAGATGATGTTAAGGGGTCAAGGAGAGAAATGACAATATCCCTGGATCAGAGAGTGTGTAAAGGGGACTAAAATGTGAGAAGACTAGAAAGGACTGTCTATGTGGAGAGTCTTACTTGGATCAGAGTAAAGAGATGAGACACCAACTGTAGTGTAGCTGGAGCATGGTGACAGTGACCAATAAAAGGCTCTGATTTGGCAATTCCCAAGAGACAGAAGTGACTGGGAAGCAGGAGGTCGTCTAGACATAGACTTAGTCCTTCACTGGAATCAGGTCAGTTTGGGATCTATCCAGTAGTCCGCTCAAGCTGCTAAGATTGGGTCCGTGCCTTTCCTATTGGGAGCCATGAGTTTTGATGAAGCCAGACTTCCAAACTTCTCTGGGGAAAAACTGAAGCTACTCATTCAAGAATGTTTGAGAAAAATGAGATTGTTTTTCACTGCTGGAATCAGAAGGACTTGGTTTTGACTCCTGCCTTGGTCATTTACCAGCTGTCTACTTCTCTGCCTTGTTTCCTCCTCTACAAAATGGGGGTAATCACAACACTCACATCATGGGGTTGTTGTGAAAATCGAATGCCTTAAATTGATACTGAGTAATGTAAACAAAGCCCTGAAAACATACATGAAAACCATAATAATATCAATGAGAAAAAACTCACCACAAAATGAAATAACTTGTAATTATAATGACTGTCTTCCAATGAGGAAATGTACCTGCTTCATTCACTGGAGATGTGAGGGAAAGGGGCTTTGGATGCAGAATATTGCATGTACTCTGATATGATCACTATCACGATTTAGAATAAATGATGTTTTCATTATAAAGGAAGGTTCACTGAGATAGATAGAGGAGGGCTCACAGATGAAAATGACTGAGATGTAAAAAACAAAAAGAAATCAAGAAAACTTTTCAAAAGACCACTAAAGTATTATATAAATTTGAATAGTTATTATTACTAGCCTGGATTTGTGAGTATAGTGAGCAACAAAGTAGGCTTCTCAGGTGTGGGATGCCCTGCAAAGACAGGGGGCATAAGAGGAGGCATGACAAGATTGAGGGGATAAAAAATCAACCATTTGATGAAGAGAAGAGAACAAGGGAGAGTGGGTTTTATGAATAAATAACTAGATAAAGAGAAGTCTTTAGGAGTTGAAATGATGAAAGTAATGCTTTAAGCAGGTTAATGCTCCTTCTCCATGAAGCCCTCCCCAATTCCTCCAGTAGGTAAATGACTTTTGTCTCCTCTCCATCAAATAGTATTTTTTCCCATAGCTCTTGAATACATCGATCATGCATTACTTTATATTATGGTTATCTGTGAGCATATCATATTTCCCTAAATAGACAGCTGCACAAAGACAAAGACATAGATCTAAATGAATTTTTTTTAATCTATCTAAGAGCCTAGCTCAAAGTAGGCAATTAATAAACATTTCTAAAATTAATCATTGCTTATATTTATGTGGTATTGTGTAGTTTACATAGCATTTTTTAAGAAGTCTCATCTAGGGGCAGCTAGGTGGCTCAGTGGATAGAGCACCAGCCCTGGAGTCAGGAGTACCTGGGTTCAAATCCGGTCTCAGACACTTAATAATTACCTGGCTGTGTGGCCTTGGGCAAGCCACTTAACCCCATTTGCCTTGCAAAAAAAAAAAAGAAGTATCATCTACTCACAATAAATCTGTGAGGTAGGTAACGTCAGGACTATTATTTCTAATTTTACAGATATGGAAATTGAGGTAGAAATTGAATTTTCCCAAGGTCACCCAAGTCCTGAGAAGTAGAATTGAGGTTTAAAGCTAAGCCATCTCCTGCTCCAAGGTTCTTTCTATTCACCAGTTTGCCAGTGAATCCAGTTAACCTGCCAACCAGCTCTTCTCACAGGCTACTAAGGGGATAGCTTGAAGCCCAATCCTGGGGCCCCAGGCTGAAACCCAGAGAGGCAAGACCCGGGTCAGGATCCACAGGAGCTGAGCAATCTTCAGGAGCCAATTGCCCGCCCCTGCCCAGCACATGGCTTCAATCACAGGCCAGCCAAAGCAGAAAAAAGAAAAAATAATAATAATAAAAAAGGGGGGAACTTCTCACCTCCAAGGCCAGGGAAATACATCAAACAACCCAAGCCCAGACAGCTGGCAGGGCCCCAAAGGAAAAAAGAACAATGTTCAAAGAAAAAAAACACTGAACCCACCCTGATGCCTCCTCTCATCCAGTTCTGCTCCCTTTGAAACCAAGGGAAGAAGGAGGTGGATTTCTGTGGTTGGAAAAGTGTCCACTGTTGGGAAGCCAGCCTTGGACCAGATTCATGATGCGTCAGTACATGGAGGCCATGGGTTGGACAGAGCAGGCTCTTTTTGCCATCAATCCTGAAAACTCTGGCTTTCCCAGGCCCTTCCCTGGACCATTCTCCTTCTGGAGCCTCCTAGTAGCCCTTTAAGGGAGTCAGAGTCAAGGATTCTTGTCCTCCCTTGACAGATAAGGGAACAGGAGGCTCCAGGGCAGGGAGAGCAGACTTGACCAAGCTCACCCAGTGAGTCAGTGGCCAAGTTGGGGCTCAGAGGCTGACCTTTTGACCCCCAGCTTGGGCTCCTTCCATCACACCAAGCTTTCTCACAATATCAGAATATTAAAGATAGGAGTAACTCTAGAGATTGAAAAAGCATTGGATTTAAGAGTTCAAGGAACCCTAGAGACTGGCTATCCTAACTTCACCCTTACATGATGTGGGTTCAGATCCTAATTCTTATCCTATCTGTGGGATTTAACCTCCCTGACCTCATTTTCCTCATCTACAAAATGAGGGGAGTTGAACCAGGTAACTTTTGAGCTCCTTCCCAGCTCTCAATCTATTATCCTACAATCCAGTGATTCCCATTACCATGTAGACTCAGAGGGGAGAAATTATTTCCCAAGGTCACTCATTTGAACCCTGTTTTTCTGACTTCAAATCCAGTACTCTACACTAGTCCAATTGTCTCATGGTGCAGTATTAGGGAAAATGGGGGCCAGAGAAGGAAAGATCACCCTACAAGTCGAGACGCAGGCTCCTAGCTCCCAGTCCATCCTTCTTCCCATCCCTCTTCTTTCTCTTACTTTGCCTCACACACACACACACACACACACACACACCCCAACTTCTTACCCAAATGTAAGGACTATGTAGGGTAAAGAAAGGATTGTTCTCCTGTTGTATTTTCCTTCTCCCTTCTTACTTCTCCTGGTTGGATGATATGAGTATCCCCTTAGAGAGCAGTCAGAGCTTTCCTGGGCCATGGGCATTTTAATGCTGTGAGATCCCACTGGTACATAGTGTCTCTATGGAGAGTCCCATAAAAAGGAAAGACTCAAAAGGTAAAAGCTTGACCTTACTCAGCAAAGATGGTCAAAGAGGCAAAAACAATTCAACTACTTGCATTTTTTGTGTTGTTTGTTTGTTTTTTTCTAATCACCTTCCCCCTCCCCCCCCACTAAACAGCAATCTATTTTCTTTACCTCAATCTCCTGGAACCAATTGAAAGGGAATAAAGGAAAACAGACCCCTTGTAACAAACACACACTTAAATAGAAATAAATCTCAACATTGACCATAGCTAAAAAAAAAAAATGTGCATCTCATTCTACCCCCTAAGTCCATTACTCTCTGTTTGCTTTATTGGCCCTCTCATCTAGCCCATTTGTTATTGCTGCCATCTTGAACTTTTTAAAATTTATCCTATGAGACATGGAGAAGGGGAGGATAGAGACAAGATGCGAGATTTTTTAGATTAGTGAACTCCCAGCCGAGGAAACTCCCTCTACCAAGAATGGGCTTGGTTCTTCTCTGGAACTTAAGAGTGATATAAGGAGAGGTGAAATGATTACCCAGTGTCACATAGTCAGTCTTCTTGGCTCTAAATCCAGTTGTCAGCATCCACAGGATATGGATTTCCCCTTAATTCTCAGATTCACTGAATGTCTGAACTAGAAGAACCTTAGATACCAACAGACTAATCCCTTCATTTTACAGAGAAGGAAAATGACTTATTCTAAGCCTCATAAAGAGGTAGATGTAGCACCAGAACCATAGCCTATATGTCTTAGCTCTAATTGTATTTCTCTTTCCAATTAAAATTTTGTTTTCAACTCAACTGCATTTCCCTTTGATAAATGGGAGAAGAGTTTGCAACTCTGCCAAAGGCTAAAGTATTGGCTCGGTCCTTCTCATGAAACTCCCTTCTAGTGTTGGGATCCATCCTCTGTGTAGAGTGGAGAGATAAGAGCCGTGAGAACCAAGAGCAAGAGTGGGGGGCGTGGAAATATTGCCCACTTGTTTTAAACCTAGGATCATTTTAAAGTTCATGGTAAATTATGTTCGCACATCTAGATGTAGGTAGCTACCCTGATTATATGATGTGAGGGATACCAGATAAGACTTCAAATTTCACCCCCTGTAGTTTCTCATCTTGTCTGAACTTCCACCACCATCTCTTCATTTCCATGGATTAAAACACTGCCTTTTCCAGTCTCATTTTTGAAAATGAAAACCTTTTTAGAGACAGCTCATTGCACATAGTAGGGACTTAAAAATCAATGATTGTCAAATGAGGATGTGGGGGGAGTTCCCTAATCATTTTGATAAGTTTACAGGCTAGTATGGAACTTTCCTATGAAGGAGGTGGACATAACCCTTTAAGCATTCCAGAAGATGGGTTCAGTGATGGGGGTTGACAGATTATTTTAGGAAAACTATAAAAGAAACCTATGGTCCCTTTTCTTGCCCTTCTCCTTTTTCTTCTTTTTTTCTGAGGGAGATCCTGAGAGTACATCAGAGGGGGAAAAAGTAGATTTGGATTCAATTAAGGGAGGACAGCCTGGAATTCTCTCCTGCCATAAGCCACATATGCTCCTCCATATGACCTGAAAGGAGAGTTCCTGATCAAGCTGAATTCTTAACTATGCCTAGCTTTTAGCCTCAGACTTGGAGAGCCAGAGACAAACTTCCTAACTACATAGCAGCTATCAAAAGAGAAGTCATATGGAAAATCAATAAAAGATCCTAAATGTTGCTTCTCTAGCAATTCCAAGATAAAGAATCCTAGACTCCAGCCTTCCAAAAGAAGGGGGTTTATTGGGCAACATTAGCCTCAGGAGCTGCCTTATGAGTAATCCCAAATGGATAACTGGGGATCCATACTTCTATTAATTGAGGGCGAAGGTCCTTTTGGGCAGGATTGTACACATAGCTACTGATGTGTTAATTCCTTGCACTAGCAAGGAATTAAAACCAAATGAACTCTCTGATCTTCCTATTAATTATTTGGATAGTGAATATCTGTTAAGATCATAATTGCCTAACTAGGAGCTTTATATTCTTGTTGAGTCCAACTATCCATGACCCCACTAGGGGTTTTCTTGTTTTTGTATTTTTTTTAGGTTTTTGCAAGGCAAATGGGGTTAAGTGGCTTGCCCAAGGCCACACAGCTAGGTAATTATTAAGTGTCTGAGACCGGATTTGAACACAGGTACTCCTGACTCCAGGGCCAGTGCCTTATCCACAGCGCCACCTAGTCACCCCTGGGTGTTTTCTTAGCAAAGATACTGGAGTACTTTTGTTATTTTCTTCTCTGGTTGAGGAAACTGGGATAAATAGAGTTAAATGACTTGCCCTTGGTCACACAGCTAGTAAGTAGCTGAGGCAGGATTCAAATTCATGAAGATAGGTCTTCCTGACTCCAGTTTCACTCTATCTACTGAGCTACCCCAACAATCTCAAGGACTCTAACCTTTTCAAGGAGTCTAATTCACAGAGTATCACTACAAATCTAAGGGGAATTTAGAAGAAAAGTAGAACTTACCTGAGAGGGAAGATAATTGTGTGATGGTTAACCTTGATCCACTTTATGTATTTTTGCATATCTATGGGGTAGGGAAAAGAGACTGATCTATCTCTGATATCTGCATTCTTAAAAGCCATGTACAGTATATAGTGACCCTTTTTATCCCCAACTATGGAAACTGAGACACAAAAGATATTGTAAGATTTTTCCAGAGTAAAACTCTGGGTGAGGTCATAAGGAAACAAGTGATTTTGGGAAGATGCCCATTGGCAGCCCTATGTCTTGTCCAGTGTTGGACACATGGTACAAGCTTTATCAAATGTTATGTCTTCACTAAATCCCAGGGAAATCTCACATTGTTAAATAAAACTAGAACTGAAACTGTCATTGCCAAGGGAAAGGTCAGAATCTACTTCTGTTCAGCATAACAACAATGAAAATATCTCAGATTTATATCTGGTTTCAAGGTTTGCTAAGTGTTTCCCATTTGTCATCTCATTTGATTCTTAAAACAGCCTTTGAGGTAGATGTTGTTATTTTTCCATTTTGCAGATGAGGAAACTGAGTAATTTGCCCAGGGTTACATAGCTAATGTCTGAAACATAATTTGAACTCAGGTCTTCCTGATTTCTGGTCTATCCATTTTGATACGTGGCTGCCTTTAATGTTTGCCATTCAGATCTACCTTGGAGATATTGGGTTCCAATCCAGACCACTGCAATAAAGTGAATATCACAATACAGTGAGCCAGACAAATGGTACATATAAAGTTTTATTTATATCATACGGTAGTCTATTAAGTATGCAATAGTATTATGTCTAAAAATATATTTTATGTATATATCTTATTTTAAAAATACATTATTACTGAAAAATGCAAACCATCACCTGAGCTTTCAGTGAGTCATACATAATCTTTCTGCTGGTGGAGGTTCCTGCCTTTATGTAGATGACTGATGACTAATTAAAGTATGGTGGTTGCTGAAGGCTGAGGTGGCTGTGACAATTTCTTAAAATAATGAAGTTATGGGTACATATTTGGGTACATCATTTGACTCTTCCTTTTGCTTGAACACTTAGAAGTCATGGTAGAGATATTAATTGACCTCATTTCAATATTATATGTCTCAGGCAATAGGGAGGGTTGAACAGGTTGGTGGAGCAGGTGGAACACACATTTATCAAATAATTTCACCACCTTAGATAGGTCTTCTATAGGTCTGTGGAATCCAAAATAATTTCAGCAATAATATCAAAGATCACAGATCTGTATAAGATATACACACACACACACACATACACACACACATACACACACACATATACACACACATATATATGTAATGAAAAAGGTAGAAATAATCAAGAATTACCAAAATGTGATACAGAGACACAGCATGAGCATATGTGGTTGGAAAAATGATGATAGATTTGCTCCATGCAGGTTTGATTTTTTTTTTTTTTTAGTTTTTGCAAGGCAAATGGGGTTAGGTGGCTTTCCCAAGGCCACACAGCTAGGTAATTATTAAGTGTCTGAGGTCAGATTTGAACTCAGGTCCTCCTGACTCCAGGGCCAGTGCTCTATCCATTGCACCACCTAGCCAGCCCTCCATGCAAGGTTTTTTAAAAAAACAACCAAACAAAAAAACCAACTCAATAATCTCAGAAGCACAATAAAGCAAAGAGCAAAGGCAAGGCCTGTACACTTTATTATCAAGAGTAATCTGGGTTCTTATTCCTTCTTTGATATTTATTAGTTATATGATTATGGACAATAATAATAATAATTAAAATAGTTCACTGTGGGGGCGCTACTAAATGGTATAGCAGACAGGGCACTGGGCCTTGGAGTCAGTAGGATCTGAGTTCAAATGTGACCTCAGAGACTGGATACTTAATAGCTATATGGCCTTGGGCAAGTTACTTAACCCCAATGACTTGCAAAAAATAAACAAAAAAAAATAGTTCACTGTGCTTTATACCTACATCCTCTCATTTGAGCTTTATAATTGTTCCATTAGGTAAATGCTATCATTATCCTGTTTTACTGATAAGAAAACTGAGGTCAAGAGAAGCAAGTTAATAGAGTTAGTAAATGTCTGAGATAGGATTTGAACCCAGGATTCAAAAGCAAGATTTCTTAACTTCCAAATCCAGGGCTCCCAGAACTTAACCTCTCTGAAACTCAGTTTCCTCATTTGAAAAATACATGTTATTCTGTTAAAATTCCTGTATAACCTAATTAGGTATACATTAGACTATGATTTAATTGTCTCTTGTTTCTGCTTTTATTATTTCTGCTTAGAGTAGTGTAGAGCATCTAGCCTGCAGGGATTTATTTCCCCACAGCCCTGCTTTGATTTCATAGCCCTGAGAGTCTGAATGGTTTCCTTGCATCTTCTCCTGTTTATCCAGCTCTAGGATTAGAGAGCCTGAACCTCCAAACCTGGCCCAACCAGCCAAACCTCAATGTTCACTCTTTGAGAAGCATGGTGTTGGTCTCCTCTAGGGCCATTTCTTGGTGCTTTATGCTGGCCTATCCATAGATTGGATTGTGCTGCTGTCTTTCAAAAGCCTTACCAGGGAGACCCCCTTGAGTCACCTCAGGCAGGGTCCTTGGCCATCTCTAAGTTGATGAATATCTCTATGATGTCTCTGTTGTATTATTTCCCCACTGCTGGAATCCTGAGGTCTGAGACTGACTCAAAGGAAATTCTCTTTCTGTCTTTGAATCTTCTGCCTATATAAACCATCTGATTTGGTTCATTGCAGGTGGATGTAACACAGTCATCTCCAGTCCCCAAAAGGACAGTTTGATAAACTAATTATTTGTAATTGTTGCTCTCTACAGAGATCTTTTCTCCTTTATTCAGATACATACATGCCATCAGACTGGGGCCTCCTGAAGGTAGGGGTCCTGCTTCCCCTAGACCAGAGACTCCCAGAGGATGAACTCTCACTTCGACCAGGGTTCAGGGGGTATAGTCTTGTCCCCTGCAGAGAAGAGGGTTCTCAGAAGCCTAGAGTTTTATCTCTCTCCCAGATTAGATGCTTCTTGAGGGTAGGGACTATGTTTCTCCTTCAGATTAGCAGTTTTCAGAGGCTGGGTGCCCTGTGTCTCCCCCTCTGACCTGGCTTCCTTGAGGGAGAAGCTATGCTCATTACCCTGGGCAATAGTGCTCGCCAACACTTCATCTACATTCACAAATGATTCCAAGTTAGCCATGTTTAACTCAAACTGAAAAACACCATTTTCAACCAAGAAGGGGTGATTTTTGCTTCTTAAAAAAATTCCTTTGTACCTTGTCCAGGTATTTAACTAGCAGCTCCACAGGCAGCTGGAGGGTCAGCCAGAGGCCAGAGAGACAAAACGCCCCACCCCATGACTGGGGTTGGTTCCATTCCCATGGTTCTCTGAGAGATTCCTGGAATTCTGTCCTAGCATCCCAGTCTCTACTGAACCAGAGGGGAAAATAAAGCCTCTTAACCAATCGTGGCTAATTCATTCATCTCACAAGGTCAAGGACCTTCAATTACCTCCCCCCCCACTGCCAAAGCCAAGAGGATCCTGGTTATTCCCCCCATCCCCTCATTCTACCCACAAGACACATACACACACACACACACACACACACACCCCACAAAAGATGAATTCTCTCTACAGTTTGATTTCTCTGAGCTTTCTCTTCCTCATTAGGAAAGGGGAAAGAGGTGGTTAAACTAATGGACTCTAAGGCTGTGACCAGATCTAAGTCTTGTGGCCACAGCTCTAGTCCAGGTCACTACCAAATCCAGAGAGCAGGGCATTGCTGTTGGGCTACTCTGGAAATATCCCTCGTCCCTGAGCCAGCTGGCCTATTCTCTCATACACTAACTACAGCACTCTGGAAGACCGTCAGGGCTCTGTCATCCCAGCTGGAGAAGTCATCTTGGATTTTCCTAGCTAGCTCCCCAGACTGAGAGGTTTGGGGTTGGGCCAGTCAAAAGCAAAGATAAAATAACAACAACAACAATAATAATAATAATAAACATCTATAACTATACAGATAGCATTCCTCCGTCCACTTTTGAGAGACAGACATTCCAGAGACAATTATTATCATTTTACAAGTGAAGAAACTGAGGCTCAGAGAGATAGCAGTATTATTTAGTGGCAAGAGCACTAGATTTCAGCTATCTCTGCTGTGTGTCCTTGGACAAGATACTTGAACTCTCTGGGTCTTTACTTTCTCATTAAAACTAGAGTAGAGTTTGAAATAATCATTAATATTTATATAGAGCTTACTTCTGTGGCAGACATAGTGCTGAATATTTTAAAATTATTACTTCATTTTATTAAGAGAACTAAAATACACACAGGGGTTAAGTGACTTTCCCAGGGTCACACAGTAAGTGTCTGGTGCTGAATTTGAACACAGGTCTTCCAGACTCCAGCCCCAGCATTCTATCCACTGTGCCATCTATATGTATCCAAGGTACCAGTTGCTGGAGTTGTACCAGATGACATCTTAGGTCTCTAACAATTCTAAATCCTATAATCCTATGATTTGCCAAGGTCCCACATGTAAAAAGGAATTCATTCTTTGATACTACAATCTGTCTCCAACCTTATTACTTTAATCCATTAGGGTTAATGCAGTTGTTGATGCCCATGATGCCCACAATGCCCTACAGGTTCCTAGCATGTGGCAGATAATAATTGTCTATTGGGTTTATTTGTCTATTGGTTTAATTAATTGTCTATTGGTTTAATTAAATTAATTTATGTCACTAGCACAAGAGATAGTGATTTCTTGGATTAAATTCAGCAGATAGATGGGTGAGGAAGAGGTACAAGGGCTGGCTGTATGAGGTCAGAGAGTGAATTGGTAATTTACTTTCTTCCTAGCTATGGGGCAATCCAGAACTGGGCAAAAATGCCCTCCACACACTCTGAAATGCATATAACCCCAAAGCCAGGGACAATCTTGGCCAACTTTATGGTTTTGGCATGGGTTGCTATCAGTCTTGGAGTTGTGCTCACAACACAAGATATCAGGACTTGAGAACATAGAAGAGAGAGAATCAGAGTTGGGAAGGATCTTTAAAAATGGATTATGTTAGAAAGGGATCTGAGAGATACCTAACCTGGAGTTCTATTTAGCAAACTAAACTGAAAAGGGTTGAAGCCAGGAAATCCGTGGAAAACAAAGAGATGTCTTCTAGTTTAAAAAAAAAAGGAGTGGACATGACCTTTTCCTAATGTTTCATCTACTTCATTTCAAGCCAGAAAATCCTCAGAGAAAAAAGATAAATCCAATAGTTTGTTGACTCAGCATTAAGATCAAGTCCTAGTGAGGCTTCTGTTTCCATTTTAAATCAAACAAAATGAAAGATGGTCATGGAAGAGGGTTCTTTTTCTTGAATTCTATTCCAGTTCCTCTGATTCCTCCCCACCTTAGTATCACCACCATCTAATCATTACCAACCACCATTGGCATGATCATGACAATCATCATCATCACTGTAATCATCATCATCATTATAAACATTACTGATATAAAAGACCAATGCCATCATTACCATTGTGAATACCATTACATTCACAATAATGGGTCACCCATATTTTAATTTATTGTTGTTATCAGAATGCTTATCATCAACGTAATAACTACTGGCAGTATAACAACTATCGGCAACATAACTCACACACCTTTAGGGCAGGGGGTGTTTTGGTACAGTATTTAAAAGCCTTAGCACCTAATGAAATGCCCAATAAATGCTTGCTGAATTGAATTGAATCTCTATCTGTACCATCAATAAATGGAAGCTTCTTAAGGCTAGTCTGTCATTTTTGGATTTGTATCTCCATTGTCTAGCATGGTACTGTCATATATAATAGGGACTTTAATCAAAATGTTTTTAATTGAATTCATTTGAATCATTACCACCACCACCTCCACTATGAAAGTATTACCATCATCATTACCACCAGGGTAACTTGCCCAGAGAGTTAGTCATATAAATTAATCATTCAAATTGGGACTAAGACTCAGGTTTTCAGACTCCAGGGATCAGAATCTTTCCACTACACCAGCCCATCTGCTATCTCTCAGCATTTTGTTTGATCTTTCCCATGCACTTATATTTCAACACTGGCTATCTGTGTTCATGGGCCTTTCACTCAATTAGAGTGAAATCTCTTTGAAAGCAAAGATTATCATTTTTTCATTGATATATCCACAATGCCCATGATGCCGGGTAAGGTTCCTAGCAGCAATAATTGTCTATTGGATTTAATCAAATTAATTGATGTTACCAGCATAAGAGAAACAATAGTAGTTTCTTGGATTAAATTCAGCAGATAGATGGGTGAGGAGGAGGAACAAGGGCTGGCCTGGAGAGAGCTATTCAAAAACCTAGAAGCAGTATTTATATTGGAAGCCAACGGCCCTCCCAACTAGTTGGAGCAAAGGAGAACCATGTTGTGGAAGAATAACAATAGGAGGATTTAGTGTTGTAAGAGACCTTAGAACAAAAAACAAAGAATTTTTTTTTTCTGTCTAGTAAATGGTAAGATCTATGAGGGCAAGGAGTTTGCTTACATAAACCTATGGTTTCCAAAGGAAGGGCCTACAATCCTAGCAAACAATGGATACACCCCAAGGGGGATTACAAATCAGAAAATAGAAAGATAAAACACACCCCACTCTCCCAGTACTAGCTAAGGAGGCACACATCTCCAATATAGCCCCAACCCCTTTCACCCATTATCACTCCACACTTTACCTGGAATCAGGAAGACTTGAGTTCAAATCTAGCCCTAGACGCGTTAGGTGATCCTGGGCAGGTCACTTCCTTAAATATCTATTTGCTTAAGTTTCCTTCTCTGTGCATTGGGGGAAATCTATCTTTCAGGGTAGTTGTGAGGTAATATTTGTAAAGTACTTAGCAGAATGCCTACCACAGTTGTTGCTATCTTTCATTATTGAAGAAGACCATGACACCAGGGAGGTGATGCCATGACAAGCACATGAATCAGATTTGAGTGAGGGGGATGCTGTGCTAAGTCACCATTCTCATTTTCCCTTCTAGAGTCATCTGGGTCCAATGGCCAGATATGAATCAAGACAACTGGAGCTTGCCCTAGATGTGAGGCAGTCATGGTTGAATGACTTGTCCAAGGTCACACAACTAGTAAGTGTCTGAACTCAGGTCCTCCTTACTCCAGGGCTAGTGCTCTATCTACTGTATGTATATAAATGTTTATTCCCTGTCCTTTTGTTCTGGCCCTTCATTTGACTGTGAAAGCATCCAAGCTCTTCCTTCTTGCTAGAGGAAAAATAATCTTTTAGGAACAGAACCTGATTATAACCCAGACATGGAAACTAGCAGTTTCCCAAGCAAAATTCACTCACCTCTAATGATGATGGATGATGATGATAGTGGTAATAATAATAATAATAATAATAATAATAATAATAATAATAATAATAATAGAATGGATATAGCACTTACAGTTTTGCAGTTATTTTTATCTCATTCAATCCTATGAGGTTAGCTACTATTATCCACATTTTGCAATTGGGGAAACTGAGGCAGAGGTTAAGTCCAGGATCACACAACCATTAAGTGTCTGACTCAGGATTTGGAACCTGGGACCTCTGAATTCAAATTTATTGGGTTTCCCATAGCACCATCAATCAATCTAGCCTCTTAATTTTGCAGGTGAAGAAATGGAGTCCAAGAGAGAGCTATCAATTTGCCCAAGGTAACATAGCTTGTAAATTGTAGATGGATCCAAATCCTCTGAATTTACTTCTAACATTCCACCTACAACATCAGGCTAATAGAGTATCAGATCCTAGCAATTCTTCCTCCATGATGTCTTTCAAATATCTCTTCCCTGAGATACAGTGTTAGACTTGGGGTCAGAAGGAGCTGGGTTTTAATGCTACCTTGGACACTTAGTAACTGTATTGCTTAGTATCATGAGTAACTTAGTAACATGAGTAAATCCCCCTTTCTCTGAACCCCAACTTTCTTACCTGAAAGATAAGAAATAAAACCCATGGTGCCATACCTCACAGGTTTGTTTCCAGGGTCAAATGAGGTAACTTGTAAAGTATATTGCAAATTTTAAGATGCAAAAAAAGATCACTTTTTTTTCCGATCCCATATCCTTCCTTCTTTTGATTTGCATCTTAGCTCTGAACCTCCCCCAGAGCTGACTTGACCACCATGGGGTCCAGTCTTTTTAATGGTCCAACTAGAATCCTTCCCACCTTTCTTGGCCTCATCCAGTCATCCTTAACATACAGCCAGATTTTTACCAATTCAGACAGCAAGCCTTCCATGCCACAGTAAATAGTCTTAATGAGTTGCTTTAGTCAAAATTATGGTGGATCCTCTGAGGAAGACTTTCTGAACCTAGGTAAGTCTCCAGGAGCTTTGTCAGTTTGTTTAGGACATCCTCCTCCCCCAAGACAGGAGAAAGAGAATTCAGAACTGAAAATAATATAAAAGTGAATTATAAAAAATTTAAATAAAGTTTCAATTAGTTACTACACTCAAAAATCAGGATCCCCTTCTTTCATTTTACAGATGAGAAAACTGAAGCCCAGAGAAGGGCATGACCCAATGGAAAAAAAAAAAAACTTGACCAAGGAACCATATGAGATCCAGCACTGCCCTTAGTTAGCTTTATGATTCTGAAAAAGTCATTTCCCTTCTCTGAGACTCAGTTTCCTCATCCATAAAATGAGGGGAATGAACTCCATGGATTCCTAAGCCCATAGATCTATTGGATCTAAAATCTAGTGAAGTTATGAATTTATACATGATTTGGTCAAGATAACAAAGGGAAAAGTCTCAGAGCTGGGAGCTGAGGTCAAAATGGCATTGAAGTGGGCCAGCTATATAAGTATAGGTGGGGGGGGGGGGCATTCCCATTGACCCTTCTTCCTTTCTAGGAGGAGGTGGCTAGGGAGATACTTGAGAAAAAACAGCTCTTTGGATTCCTTAGTTGGGAAGCAGAATCTGAGTATACTTGGCCTCCTGAGATTAGGGACCTCTGGAGGGAAGGGGGAGTAAGAGGGGCATACTAGCTGATTTGTGAGGGTCTCTGCAGTCAGAGAACTGAGAATGAAAAACAACTCAAGCAAAAAACTATGAGGTCAGGGCTGGTGGGGAGAAAGTCGTCTGAACTCTAATGAGGTAATCTGAAATAAACAGGGGAAAAGCAATTGGAGGTGACAGGTGTTGATAGGGGGAACCCCTCCCTGCCCCTCGAGGTCATTTCTCCTTAATCACTAGCATTAGTATGGCCCCAAACTTGACAGGTTCTGGGTGAGTCAAATGACATTGTAGCTGCCTGGCTCCTCTCTAGTCATGACAGGACTGGAATGAAGATGGACAGTCCTCCCATCATCACCCAGGCGGATAATTTAGGCCTCAGTTTCCTGTTGATGCACACCCTTCCCTCCCCAACCAGGGAGAATGCTTGACCCAAATGATTCCCATACTTATCTGTAGAGGATGGGCTAGGAAGGAGAAACAAGAGGCAAAATAATTCATCCCAAATCACCCAAGACCAAAGCTGCTAAGCTAGGGTTAGGAGTAGAGCCAGGAGGACATTCCTGGAGCCATGATGAACAATGAGGCTCTCCATGTCTGTCTAGAGGGAAAACTGCAGGAAGAGTGGAAGTGGGTGTGACCTCAGAGAGCATCAAGTTCAACTCCGACCTGAATAGACCCACCCTCACCCCCTCAATAACATCCCTGACAAGCATTCATCCAGCCAAGACTAATCCCTTTTTCCACATGATAGCCCTTTGCATATTTAAAAACCAAGATCATGTCCCATTCCCCACCCTGAAAAATAAGTCATATCTTTTCTAGGCTAAAGATCTCCACTTTCTTCAACCTTACCTCTTCATTTCTGCCAATAATTCCATCTCTAGTTCAGTTACCAAAACTCCATACCTCAGCTATTTTGGATTCTTCTTCCTCTTTCAGCCCACCCATGATCACAGAATTTGGGGACTAGGAAGGACAGTCATTATTATACAGATGAAACAAAACAAGTTCAGAGAGGGAATGGGTTTCCCAGGGTTTGCTACATACCATCCATGTTATTTTGAAAAGTCAAATTTCTCCAGGGTTCAGATTCCCCCTCCCTGAAAGGAGGAATAGGGATACAGGATTTGTAAAGCCCTTTCCAAAGCTCCAAAATCCATCACCTAATCAATAAATAAACAAACACCTACTATGTGTCAAAAACCATGGAGTTAACATTCTAACACCCTATTCTCCAGTAAGCCTGTGATTCTACACAGTGAATCAGAAGAGGATCCTTGGTCTGTTCGCTCCCAATCTCTCAGTTTTCTGAAGGACTTGCCGCCTTGTCCTCACCAGGAATGGGCTTCTTTCTCTCATCTTTTCAAAATGCATTCCTCCATTCTTCAAAGCCAATTTAATGAGCTACTTCCTCCTTCAAACCACTCCCTCTTAATCATCCCCCACCCACCCACCCCTTACAGTTGCTTGAACTTTATAGACCAGAGCTTATACCTTGCTGGCATAGATTTAATAAACCCAGAATCACCTCCATGCCATGAAGACATCCTAGGTGGCCTTAGTTCTGAAACTGTATATAGCCATCATTGCTACTGTTGCTGCTTACTAATACCACTCTCACTAAAAATAAATAACCCCCATTTCCACAGAAAAGGTAAAGCACTTTCCTTAAAACAACATCCTTTGGAGAGGACAAGACTTTGTATCCCTATTTCACAGAAGAAAAAAAACCGAGTCCCAGAGAGATTAAGTAACTGGCTTGAAGTCACAAAGGTCATGTGCGGATTTGAAATCACTCCTGACTCCAGGACCAGTGCCCTTCTCATCATACTCAATGTAAGGGAATAATAGGGAAGGATGGGAGACCTTCCCTAGTCCCTTAAAGTCATGCCACTTATGAGGCCAGCTCTTTTGCCTAGAGAGGAAGCTGGCTACAACTTTGACTTCTATGTGGTTTGTTTGTTTTTTCAGTCCAAACAGAAAATCAAATCCTTCCTCTCAGAACACCTGAGGTTAAACAACTGACCACAGATGTAAGGGAGTTGCTCTCACTAACCCTCAGCCTAGAAAGCCCACAATATAATCAGAAAGTATTAGAGTAACTATAAAGGTGAATTGTTACCCTGGTTCTTTTTAGGAAGTTTGGGTACCTTTCTTTGATTCAGTTAGAAGGGAACAATGGAATTGGCTGAGTTAGCAAAGTAACTGAAAGGCTTGAAGTAGTTAAGTCTTGAAAGAGTTAGAGGGAATCCAGGTTTATGAATTTTTTGTGGAGGAGAGAATTTCTTTTTCCTTCTCCTATTAGCCAAGCCACCTTGAAGCAGAGTTATTTGTTGGGCAGGAAATACTATATACAGTATTTATATACAGTAGGGAACAGAGATGACATGCCAGAGAGTAATGGCTAAAGAAAGGCAATTACTTAGAAGAAGAAGGAGTTTCAAGGAATAGAGCACTCTGAGAGAAGAAAATGACCTATAGAGAAGGACAGTCCCTGGGAACCCAACAGAGCCACCTTCCCAAAAGAGACATTCTGGGGCAGCTAGGTGGCACAGAGCACCAGCCCTGGAGTCAAGAAGTCTTGAGTTCAAATCCAGCCTCGGACACTTAATAATTACCTACCACTTAACCCCCCCATTGCCTGGTAAAAACCAAAAGAGATGCTCCAAGGAAGAAGAGCTACCCAAGAGCTCTACTAAAAAGGAAAATACTTAAAGTCTTTGCTATATGTATATCCAAAACCTGTGCTTCAATACTACAGTGCTTTAAATGTAAGATCTTTCCATGAATAATGTGTGATGCCTGAGTTATAGAGGAAATATTTTTAGCTACTGCCACCTTAGTAAATGCCTTTGCTAAGAGCTATTTGTTTTTCCTAGTGGTTGCATTGTTAATAGGAAGTGCCCTGATGGGGGCTCTTGAATGATAGTATTATGAATGTAGACCCACAGTCTTATCCCTGAAACCTAGAAGATAGAAATTCTTGTGCCTCAACCCCTGATTGAAAATACAAACTTGGGGAGTACTCCATTCAGGAGGCTACAAAAGAAAAATAAAGACACCAAATATTGCCATGGTCAGGTATAGCTATCCCCCACCCTCACTCCACCCATCTCCACCCCTGTCTTCTAAAAACAAAGGATGGGGGAAGGGGGGAATGGGGGAAGATGGGGCAGGAGGAGAAAATAGTTTTAGCAGCTCTACTCTAAATTCAACTAGAGCCCAAGAAAAGTGATTCCCATCTCAAAATATTGTGAGAGCCTAACAGAAGCAGCCATGTGTTCTGAGGGAGAGTAGGGAAGTGCCATATTTTGAGAAGGTTTTAAATATCAAGTAAACCAGATTGAATTCTACTTATGGGCAAGAGACAGCCCCTAAAGATTTCTAAGAAATAGAGTTACTGTGAGAAGATTTGTGTGTATCAAAAATGATACTTGCTGCTGTTGATCAATCATGTCTGACTCTTGGTGAGCCCCATTGCAGGTTTTCTAGGCAAAGATACTAGAGGAGCTTGCCATTTCCTTTTCCAACTCATTTTACAGATAAGGAAACTGAGGCAAACAGGGTGAAGTTTCACAACTAGTAAGAGACTGAGAGACCAGATTTGAACTCATGAAGATGAGTCTTCCAGATTCCAGCCCCAAAGCTCTTTCCATTGTGTCACTTATCCACTCAAAAGATCATGCTAAAAGAGATATGAAGGATGGATTGGGGAGGATGAACTAAAATCTCTTTGTCTCTGTGTGACTCTGTCTCTGTCTCTTTCTGTGTGTGTGTGTGTGTGTGTGTGTGTGTGTGTGTGTGTGTTTGTGTGTGTGTGTGTGTGTTTATGTGTGTGTGGGGTCTAGGAATCAAATCCAGCTTCAGACACTTAGCAGTTGTATAAGCATATCATGTAAGGTCTCTCAGTCTCATTTCTCTTTTCTATAAAATAACAATAATCCTAGAAACATCCATCCAAGGTTATTGTGAGGATAAAATGATAGAATATTTGTAAAGCGTTTTGCAAACTTTAAAGCACAACCTAAATGCCATTATTACAGTGAATAGAATATTAGCCTTGGAGTCAAGAAGTCCTGTGTTCAAATTCCACTTACTAGCAATATGATTGAACAAGTCACTCAGTCATGTGGGGACTTAATCAGTGTCCTCATCTGTAACATTAATCAATAATCTACAGGAAGCCTTTTAGCTCTAATTTCCAATCTTTTGACTCAATGTTCTCTATGTTACTCCCAACTCTAAAATCCTAGGACAGAATACTATCTCTTCCTTCTCATGAGGACTTGAAATAAATTAGGGAAAGAATGACTATTGGGTAAATAGATGCAAGCAGACCCAGGCAAGGTGGAATGAGGGGTTCTAATGACAAAGTCAGACATACCCCAAGAAGATATACAATGTGGAATCTTTGGGTACAATAATGATGTTTGTCTTTCATTCTTGAAGAAAACCCTGACATCAGAGAGGTGATGCCATGACAAGCACATGAATTGGATTTGAATGGGGGGTGGGGGCTGTGCTAAGTCACTAGTCTCACTTCCTCCTCCAGAACCATCTGGGTCCAGTGGCCAGGTATGAATCAGGAGACTGGAGATAGCCCTGGATGAGAGGCAATCAGGGTTAAGTGACTTATCCAAGTTACACAGCTAATGTCAAATGTCTAAGGTTGGATTTAAACTCCCATTCTAATGACTCCAAGGCCAGTACACTATTCGGTGCATCACCTAGCTGCCATTTGGGGACAATAATAGATCCAAAGGAAATACAAAATCCTAAACAGATGCAAGTAATAATAATAACTCCCTTGCCTAGAGAAGAGTTGTCAAACTCAAACAGAAACAGGGCCTCTAAACTATTTGTAAGGTTCCTTGCAGGCCAGTTAAGAACTTGGAAAACAACATTTTAACATCATCTATGTACTGTTGCATTTTTATTTAGTTTACCAAATACTTCCCAATTATATTTTCACTCAGTATTTCTGGCTGTAATATGGACCTGAACCATGTGTTTGACTTTAAAGTTTAAAGGCACTTTCCTGAAAACAGTCATGAATGAAGTTGGATAGTTGTTATTACCGCTTTTTATTTTTTTTATTTTTATTTTTGTAAGGAAAACAGGGTTAAGTGGCTTGCCCAAGGCCACACAGCTAGGCAATTATTAAGTGTCTGAGACTGGATTTGAACCCAGATGCTCCTGACTCCAGGGCCGGTGCTTTATCCACTATGCCACCTAGCTGCCCCTACCCCCTCTTTATTAATGTAGAGAGATGAAGAGCCCTTCAGTTCTGGGTCTTCTGCCTTGTCCAGGGTTACACAGCTAATCAATGCTCAGGTCAGGATTCAAACCCAAGTCTCCTAACTATGAGAACTGTTACAAAAAAGTCATCAGACAGAATGTCAGTTGAAAAGGATCTTAGAGACCATCTGGGCATCCATTCTTTTCTTAAAGATTTTCAGTAAGGGTCTGAACAAAGACCAAAGACTATTACTTTCAATTTAGGAAAAAAAACCTGTTATCTTATTATGTAATTTTGTGATCTCTTATACTTTATACTTTATTTTTCATCACATTCAACTGAGATCAACATATACCATGGAAACAATGTAAAGACTAACAGAATGCCTTCGGTGGGGGGTGGGGGGAAGGAAGCAAGATCAGGGGAAAAATTGTAAAACTCAAAATTAATAAAATCTTTCTAAAGAAAAAAGAAATTTAAAAAGATTTCCCATAGGAGTAAATTCATTATGTTGCAAAGTCCTTTCTGCTTTGGGGTAGCTCTTGTCATTAGGAAGTGCTTCCTTATAACCAATCTAAATGTCTGCAATTTTCATCTATTATTGTTCCTTATTCTGTCCATTTGGGACAAGCAAAATTAGTTTAATATCTCTTCCCCATAACCACCACCAAATATTTGAAAGTAGCATCCATATGCCCCATAAGTCTTTCTTCTCCAAGCTGAACATCCCAGGTCTCTCACCTAATCCACACATGGCATGTTCTCCGGGTCTCCCACTGACTTGTTGTTTTGATATAACATCAGTGACAGAGATAAGGGATGTGGCGGTCTGCTAGTTTGCATAGGAAGGCCCTCATGGGATTCTGATCCAGATATGCTTGAAAAGATGAGAGAGTGCTTCAGCGGTGATACTGCCATTTGGGGGGAAATAGGAAAAACATTCCAATTCTAGAAAATGTCCCTAATATCTTAAATTTATTTTCCTATAATGCAACTTAGATTTTAGGGATTTTAGGATTTTCAAATAACATGGATAGCTATGGCTGTAGATTGAATTAGAGAATATAGAGCTACAAAAGTCCATAGTGTCATAGGATCACAAATTCTGAGCTGGATGGAATTATAATGTTCATCTGATCCAACCAACCCCCTTGTTTTACAGAAGAGTTGTAAAGACACTTTCCAGAATTAAAGAATTTTAAAGTGAGAAAGGCCTTCAGAGGCCACCTTTTCCATTATCAATTGCTCCCCCCCACCCCCACCCCCCCGTAGAGGAATCTGCCACCATACTACATCCTACAAGTGCCTACTCAGACTCTGCTTAACCTTTTCCTTAAGGGGAAACCTCAAGACCTTTGGAGTCACCCCAATTCCTCAGGTGGGATAACTATAATAGGTAGAAAGGGTTTTGTTGTTTTTTAGGGGGGTTCCTGACATTAAATCTAAATTTTGTAATTTCCAATTTGTTACTTCTACCCACTGTTCCTTGTTCTGTCCTCTGGGGACAAAGAGCACAGTTTTAATCCCTTTTCCAATTGATAATCCTTCAAATATTTGAAGCAAGTTATTCCATCTTTCCCATCTCCCACTGAAGTCTTCTCTGCTCTAAGCTAAGCATCTCACCATTCCATCAACCAATTCTTACAGGGCCTGACCCAAAGCTCTTCCTATCCCAGTTACCCTCTCTGAGTGCTCTGGGTTAGCAATGTCTTTCCTAAAATGTGTCTCCAAGATGCTATCTACCTGATTCCTGCCATGTGGACAATGAGTTCTGTCTACAACTTCACTCCAATGGACCAGCCTCAAGTTGAATGTTCTGGCTCTTCCTCCTTTTCCTGCATTGGGGAAAACCAGGTGCCCTCCTCAGGGGCTAGGCACTGCAGTTCATACCAGCCAACTCTGTGGCTCATCTGTCCTGACTTGACACATTAGATTAAGAGGTACAGGAAGTATTCTGCTCATATGCCAGAGGGAGAAATCAAAGCCTATGGGATTTGCCAAATGTTGCCCAGCATGCCAGTTTCAGTGCCAGGGAAAGGAGCCAGCCTCTTCTCACTCCACCATGGCCTCCCCCTCACCCCAACCTTCCAACTCTAAATTCTATGATTCTATAGATTTAATGTCTGAAATGAGAGAAGTGCTTTCCTGGGACTCCTGGGCCTCACATGATTTTTCAGCCTCCACAATGATCATTCCCCCAAACTTTCCTGCCTCCTGGATGCCCTTCCTGATTTTCCAAAATGACTGGTTCGTTACTCCTTTGAAACCACCCCCTTCCCCAGGGCTAAGGGCCAAACCCCAGAGAGGGGTCTGCACCTCTGGGCTCCAAGCCCTGCCTCCTGGGAGGTCCAACCTTCCCCACCACCCCATCGGGCCACCCGCCAGGAACTGAGAATGGGTGTGCGGCGGGTGGCAACGAGGATAGAGGCCGCACCCCCTCCCCAGCCTCCAACAACAACAACAGGAGCAAAACCACATCCTCAAATTCCTAAGGCAGGGGAGTAGGCAGCCTCTGTAACTCTTGCTGCCCTGTAAGGCAGCCTCCATCTCCATATCTCCATCCCTGCCTCTATCTCCACATCTCACATTCCCCTTGCCCTTCAAGCCCTCCCTGCCCAGGGCCCACCTACTTCAAGCCTGCCCTGACCACTACACCTGATCCTTCCACTGCCTGGCTAGTCAAAGTACTTACTATCTGCTCTGGTTGTCATGTCAATGATAGAGGCTACCCAGGGTAATAGTCTGGGCATCAGGAAACATGAGTTCTAATTCTAGCTTTACCACTTCCTAGCTGTATGACCTTGGCCAAGTTACCTTCTGGGTCTCAATTTACCTTTCTGGAAAATGAATATAGCAAGACTTATATTCCCTATTTTATAATGTTGTTCAGAAGACCAAATGACATACAGGATGTGAAAGGACTTTGTGATTATTAAATCTTATATAAATACAAGGGGGTATATATACATACATGTACACACATATATGTATATATGATGGCCACTTTGGTTTAATGGAAAGGTGAATTAGGCTGAGATTCAAGAGATCTGGGTTTGAATCCTGTCTCTGACATTTAACCAACTTCCCTACACTTCTTTGCCTGTCACCCCTTCTCAATCTACTTTCCAGTCTGAATCATTTCAGTTCCTTGCCCCAGTCACTCTTTGATACACAGACTTGAGGAAATCTGACTTCACCACTTCTCTGCCTGTCACCCCCTTCTCAACCTACTTTCCTGTTTGAATCATTTCAGTTCCTTGCCCCAGTCATTCTTTGACACAAAAACCTGACTTCACAACAATTAATTTGAAAAGATCTGTCGGTTTTCATTGACCGTAAACTCAACCTGAATCATCAGAGTGAGAGGCTAATAGAAAGGCTTGGGTGACTCAAAACTCCATTAATAGAAGCAGAATATACAAAACAAGGGAAGTGATCACTCTACTGTCTTTCATGATGAGATTTCATTTAGAAATGTGTTAATCTTGGAGAAATATTTTAGGAAGAAAATTGCAAAATTAGAAGCATATAGAGAAGAGTGATCAGGAGGATAATGGATCTCAAACCTTTGTATCTAAGGTTTCCTCCTGATATGAAGAACTCAGGTTCAGGCTTACCTTGTTTTATTCCTCTTTACCTTATTGCATGTCACAGACATTATTACTATTATTATTTACAAATTGAAGGTTTGTGGCAACCCTGCATCAAACATGTCTATTGATGTCATTTTTTCATCAGTATGTATTCACATTGTATCTCTGTGTCACATTTTGGTAATTCTCTCAATATTTCCAATTTTTTCATTATTATTATATCTCTTATAGCATTCTGTGATCAGTGATCTTTTATGTTACTGCTATAATTATTTGGGGGCACCATAAATCACAGTCAAATAAAACAGCTAATTTGATCGATAAATATTATGTGTTCTGACTGCTCCACCAACTGGTCATTCTCTCTCCCCCGGTCTCCTTATTTCCTGAAACACTGTATTACTGAAAAATATTACATAAACTCTAGTTAATAAATCAGTGGCAGACTTTAAGAGCATTGACTCCAATTTTGCAAAAAGTTCTATGGGTAAAATGTTATCAAACAGCACCACATGCTACAAAGAAATCAATGAAACAAATGTCATTAGTGCCTTATTTTACTACAACCAACCCAGCCTTAAGCAACCACACTCTGATCAATCAGCAGCTATCAACAACACCAAAGACCCTGCACTAGCAAAAAGATTATAACTCACTGAAGGCTTGGATGATGGTTAGCAATAAAATATTTTTAAATTAAGGTATGTACATTATTTTCTTAGACATAGTACTATTACACACTTTAAAATAGACTACACTGTAGTGTAAACATAGCTTTTATATGCACTGGGAAACCCAAATTTTCATGTGACTCCCTTTATTGAGATATTTGCTTTATTGCAGTGGTCTGGAACCAAACCCACAGTATCTCTGAGGAATGCCTATACACTTCAGGGACCTCTTACTTCTCAGGCTAGTTGCCTTCACTCAGATGACCTATAAACTAATATCTCATGTTCCCCTAAGACAGTCACATGTTCTCCTTGCTAACACCTAGGCTTAAAACCTGAGTAATTTTATTTTCACAGTAAAGAGAAACTCCTGAGGTCAGAAAAACTACTGATATCCACAGATATCTGTATAAGGTGTGACAGGGATGTTGAGGTATGCCCCAATGATGTTTTGTTAAATGAATATTTTTGTCCTGTTTTTATTTGTATTTTTAAAGTAAAATTTAGTAAAGGTTCTGAATAAATGACCTTCAAGTTCATAAAGAAAAATCTTCATTTTTGTTTGCCTTGACAATGGAGTAATGTTTAGCTTCAATATAAGGAAGAAGGTATCTTCTCCCTTTCTATTTTTTATGTCAGGCTACATATCCAGGGCAATCTTCAATCATCCTGATTCAAATCTGGCCATTGACTCTGGAGGAGAAAGTGAGGCTGGTGACTTAGCACCTCACTCAAATCCAATTAATGTGCTTGTCATGGCATCAATTCCCTGATGTCATAGTCTCTTCGAAAATGAAGGATAAACACTTTTATAGCACCCTACTTACATGAACTATTTTAATAAATGCTTCAAGGTGGTTACAGGTGGGAAAAGACCTGGAAGAGACCTTGGAGATCATAAGGTCCAACTCCTTCATTTTGCATATGAGAAAATTGAGTCCTAGAAAGTTTCCATGACTTTCCCAAGGCCACGCAAATAGTAAGTAATGGATCTGGATCTCAACCCAGGGTCTTCTTTCTATTATACCTCCTAGTCTCCATCTCTGTCATTGGCTAAAAAGATTTATAAAAATGCATCACCAGGGATAGGAATAGAGATTGGAATGTTTTGGGGATTAATAATGGAAATAAGGAAGGGGCTGGCAATGGATTTGGGCATAGAAATTGGAGATTGGGATGTGATTGGGGATGAAATGAGGATGGCAGGGACAGTGATAATGATGATGACCCCCCATTTCCCTAAGACTAAGGCTAGGGGATAAGCTAGAGTAGACTCGGATTTAGGGATAAAATTACCTGTTGATCAGGATAAGGGTTAAAGGCAGGGTCACATTTAGGAATTATGAACTGACAAGGTCTCAGAAATAGCTATGAAGTATACAAATATAGGAGTAGGAGACTGTGAATTCCCTCCCTCTCCCTCTTTTCACTAGCACCACAGACTGGTTAAACTGTCACCAGAGCAGCCACTGATCATTTTAATTGGTGGTTACTTGGTATTGGCTAACACCAAGCTCAGAAGTTTAAGGTGCAGGAATATAGGAAGGCATTAGAAGAGTCCCAGGCTTCTCTCCTCTTCTTTAGTCACCAATCATCTCAGAATATAAATGGTACACTGTTGACCTGAAAAGAGTTGAATGGAACCACATTCCATATAGGCTTCTTGGGATACCCCTCAATCTCTGCCCTCCTCCTTACCTGGCAGTGGCAGAAATGGAGATATTAAAGTATTTACAGAATCACAGACTTTCAAAGATAGAGATTTAAGTGGCTAAATTGTAACTGTACAAGAGTGCCCTCTCAGTATGATCTCTAATAAGAGAGAGATTTATAAAGCACTTAGTAGGGCACTATGGAATGCATACAGTAAGAGCTTAATTAATGAACACTCTCGATTTCCCTTCTTTCCCCACTCCAGAAGAAGACTCTGGCAGCCCAGGATAGTACTAATGGTTATGAAGTTTTTCTTCTGTGGGTTCTTCACTTTACACTTTGTAACTTCAACCTGGTTCTGCCTTCTGGTGGCAAACAGAATAAGTCTTATCCCTTTTCCAGGTAATGGACCTTCAAATATTTGTCCATAACCATCATGACTCCCCCCAATCCCAAGTCTCCTCTTTTCCATGCTAAATGCTTTTTGGTTCCTTTGATATATCCTCATAAGACATGAACTTATAGTTCTGCACCATCTTGGTCGTTTGCCTCCAAACTCTTTTCAGTCAGTGATGGCCTTCCTGGGGTGTCCAGAACTGAACACAATATACCAATTGTGATCTGACTAGGGCAAAACACAGGCCTATCATCTCAATTCCTGGAAGCTATGCTCCTCTTAATACAGCCTGGGGACATATCCAGTTGAAGCCTGGAAATAAACCAATGTAACAGAGAATACAGAATGTGAGGGGAAGGGTCCTGGGAGATCATCTAGTCTAACTCTTTTGATTTATAAATGAAGTAGAGGTCCAGAGAGAGGAGGTCACTAGCCCAAGGCCACACAGTGATTAAAGTACTGAACCAAAGTTTCCTAACTCCAAAGCCAGAGCTCTTTGTCCTATTCTGATGATCCTGGTGTTCAGTCTGCATTCCAGAGACTCTAGAGTCTCATCACTGGCCCAACAGCCTTAGGCTCTCACCCAAACCCCAGGTGTCCTGTCTCCCAACCCAACATTCCAGCCAGGTGACCCCATGACCCTGTTCCTCATCCATCCTTCCAGGCCCAAAGCCAGAGGTTGGGGGCTCAGAGCTTCCTGACCCCCAGTTCCAGAATTCTCTAAATCAGGGTGTTGTCCCTGTCAGGATCTAAACCATTTATCCTGTAAATGGAGACACCATGTCCTGGGGACCCTACAATAAGGGAGTAGAGGCCATAGATGAGGTAGGAGGGAGGAGATACATAAGGAAGAGAAAATAGAACTGGTCAGCATTTTTTCCAAATCTGGACCTCCAAAGGATTAGGAACACAATTAGTGTTGGTAATATGAATGATTAATAATAATAATGATAATAAAAACTTTATATGTTAAGTACTTCATATACATTATCATGTTAAGCACTATCATATACATCATCATTCCATTACAGTGGAAAAGACACTGACTTCAGAATGAGAGAACCTAGATTCAAATCCTGCTTCTTTAATATTAGCTAGCAAAATCATTTCTCTTCTCTGTATCTCACTTTTCTCATCTATAAAATGGAGGTTGGGTTACAAGGCCCTTCGGCTCTAAGCCCCTGTCAGCTCTAAATCTATGGCCCTGTGAGCTCTAAACAACTCGTTCTATTAAGTTATGCACGTATTCTTCCCTCTTTTCTACAGATGAGAACATTGAAGGGGGGGCGGGGAATCTTAGATACCATTAAGGAAGGAACAAATGAAAGAACAAATGATCTCAACCCCCTTGTTTTATAGATAAGAAACTGAGACAGAGGAGGATAAGATGCTTTTCTGTTCTGCTGATTCCACTCCTACCCTAGCCTTGAAACTCTGCATTTGTCATGTAAAACATACCTTAATTCCTCTGTCCATGATTTATATGCATCAAGGAGCAGAGTGTACCTCAGAAGTATCTATTTGGTATATCTGGCGGAGTGTGGAATTTGGAGTCAGGAAGATCTGAATCTGAATCCAGCCTCAGACACTTCCTAGCTGTATAAACCTGAAAAGGAGATTTAATCCCCCTTCAGTCTCAATTTCCTAATCCATGACATAGAGATAATAATAGCACCCACCTCACAAGATTTCTATGAAGGCCAAATGAGATAGCTCTCAAAAGCACTTATTTTGCAAACCTTAAAGCATTCTGTAAATGTTAGCTCTTATGAAACAAAGAACCCCCATAGGTGGAGGGCCATGCTTTTTTCTTATTCAAACTAATCTGTCCTGTGAGAAAACTGGGGTACATGTGTTCCTCCTCCCTTCTCCCCCCTGTTTTCAAGCACCCACTCTAAAATTAATTTACAATTATATGTATGGGGATGGAGGAAGACTCACAATTTAAGCTCCTGAATATCTAATCGTTATCACCCCCTCCTTGAGGCAAGAGGTTAGCACAGAGAAAAGGAAGGAAGGAAGGAAGGAAGGAAGGAAGGAAGGAAGGAAGGGAGGGAGGGAGGGAGGGAGGGAGGGAGGGAGGGAAAAGAAGAAGAAATGAGAGAGAGAGAGAGAGAGAGAGAGAGAGAGAGAGAGAGAGAGAGAGAAATACTTTATTCTTCAATAAGAAAGCCAAGAAATCAAGGTCCTCTGTCCTCTGATTTGTCTTGTAGCAGTCCTGAAAGAATTCAGAATGGATCAGGAGGTGTTATCAAAGACATAGGCCAATGTTGGAGTACTATGCTACCCCAACACCCAATAGTTTAGGCCAATGTTGGAGTACTATGCTACCCCAACACCCAATAGTTTGGGATTCTTCGTACTTAAGTGCTCAGCCAGCCTGGAACAAGGCCCAGCCCTCAAGACTTCCCTGGAGCTACCTAGCAGAGGCAAACTAAGATACATGGGGAAAATAACTCAGGAATGACATGGAGAGGAGCAGACCCTGAAAGTTCAGCTAAACAGCTTGCTCAGCAGAGAAGGTACCCTAAGGAGTTCTCTCTTTGTGTATGAGGGCTCCATGAAGAGAGGAAAGACTTTAAGGTTGGACATTACCAGGAATAGAGAGGTGACTTTGACACTCTTGTGCCTCACTACTATTATCCTCCAAGTCAGACTAAGAATCAAAAAGTGGCTCACTGTGTGACCCTGGACAGATCAAGTTATCCTTTCTGTGTTACAGTTTCTTCATCTATTAAATAAGGGGTTAGGATCAATGTCTTTGGGAGAAAGTTTATGTTTTGAGGGGTTGTTTCATGGTTACTAATTTCATTATACCATCTTAGTAAATGTCTTTACTAAGAGCTAATTCTATTTATTGAATGATAGTTATTGAGAATTATGCTGGTGAGGTTTCATGAGCTTACAATGTTAGAAATACAGCTCCACAGGGTTATTTCTTAAGAATCAGGGTAGCAGATACCCCGAGGGGATACTATACTCTGAACTATGATCCTTCTTTGCTATTTCATGACCTTTGTTATACTTCTATCTTTCCTTAGTTTGAGGAATGGGGTGAAACTCTTGGCAGAAAGAATGGTTAAGGACATTTCAAGTGGGGCATGCAGAAGGAAGAAGCAAAGGTCAAAACCTTGGAAGTGACCATCACGATGAGGGAGAAGTTCCTGGGGCTGGAGCCAATCTGAGTAGTCATTCAAGATGTGGAGCCATGTGGAAGCAGTAGGCCATTGGGGGGGGGGGGGCAGGCAAGAGGAATCAGGATGTAAGGCAGGAGTGTCCTGGGAGCCAGTAGTGGTTTATGGGCTGAGAAGAGGAAGACACTGCCCCTAGAAGCAGGAGAAGAAGCCAACCCTGAAGCCTGACCTGAAGCCACTTTCAGTAATGGGGCCCAGTGGGTTGGGCTGGGCAGGGCTCCTGGGCCAATATGCAGAAGGCAAGTGAACTTGTCTGGAGTCAATGAAACTCAATCTCCAACTTTCATCACATATTCCAGCCCCAAAACCTTCTGGGGAGAGGGAAGTATGCATAATAAATGTGAGCTCTCAACTCACCTCAACTGCATTCCAGGCAAGTCCTAGCAAACCCTCACAGTAAAAAGCTCAGCCTTCTGCCACCCCAGCTTCCATGACTAAGCATTCCCGGGACCAAGAAGGGTGAGGGAGCTGATAGGTTCCAAAGAGATGATAAAATGGAATGTTGTTTTCCTATAGATTCCTTGAGGGCAGGTTGACACCTGTAGTTTAGATAGGTGATTGGCTCTCCCTCTGATCTAAATTCCTCCCATTTGCCTCCAAGTTCCCCATACCAACCAGTTGCCTCCCTTTCTCTTTGGTTCTTACCTTTATCTCCAACCAATGAATGACCAGTAAAGTTTAGATCAATACCTCAAGGATTTGTAATTGTGTTGCTATGGAGACATCCTTGAGCAATGCAGATCATAATTTAGGCGTCAATCTTTGAGACTGGTTAGCTGAAATGGTTCTCAGAGTTGTCTTGCTCACAGTCCACCACAAGGCCTGTCTACTGTGGGCTGAAAATTCCTTCTCCATCAAGTACTTCTTCCACCCAGAATCTTTCAGTAGACATTTGTAAGAAGCAATCAAAAAGACTCCCCAAGATACCTTGGCAACATATTGTTACAGGCAACTTGGGCAGGGGGGTCAACTCCTGATACATAGACAGAACATTAAAAGAAAAAAAAATGGTTCAAGTCCTTGATTTTACAAATGAAGAAAAAAAACCAGATTTGCTTGAGATCATACAAATTAGCCCTATTCCAGACTTGAATTGATTGAGGCCCAGGCTCTTTTCAATATACTCCAAATTCTCCCAAGGGCATATCTGGATTAATAGGGGTGGTCATGGTAAACTGCTGACATTTACCAACTATTATTAGTCTATTAATTTTCATGTCATCTCCCTACCCTAAACTATAACCAGTTCTATTTACCAAGAACAGCCTGGATAGACTGAATTCATCTTAATTTGATTCAATTAAATGTGTTGCAACTCAGACATTTATGAAGCTTATATGAAATTCAAGGCATAATGATACAAAGATGAAAAAAAGCCAATTCCTGCCTTCAAAGAGATTATAGTTTGGGGTTTTTAATTAATTAATTAATTAGTTTTGAATTTTACAATTTTCCCCCTAATCTCACTTCCCTCCCCCCACCCCCCACAGAAGGCAGTCTGTTAGTCTTTACATTGTTTCCATGGTATACATTGATCTAAGTTGAATGTAATGAGAGAGAAATCATATCTTTAAGGAAGAAAAATAAAGTATAAGAGATAGCAAAATTACATAATAAGATAATTTTTTTTAAATTAAAGGTAATAATCTTTGGTCTTTGTTCAAACTTGACAATTTTTTCTCTGGATACAGATAGTATTCTCCATCACAGATACCCCCAAATTGTCCCTGATAGTTGCACTGATGGAATTAGTGAGTCAATCAAGGTTGATCATCACCCCCATGTTGCTATTAGGGTATACAGTGTTTTTCTGGTTCTGCTCATCTCACTCAGCATCAGTTCATGTAAATCCTTCCAGGCTTCCCTGAATTCCCATCCCTCCTGGTTTCTAATAGAATGATAGTGTTCCATCATATATATATATATCACAGTTTATTAAGCCATTCCCCAGTTAATGGACATTCACTCAATTTTCAATTCAAAGAGATTATAGTTTACAAAAAGTGATAAACATATATAAGAATAGAAGTAATGAGAGGGCTAGGGCAGCAAAGTGGTACAGTAAATAGAGTAATTGGCCTGGAGTAACAGGAAAACTCATCTTCCTCAGTTCAAATTCAGCCTCAGACAATTACCATCTGTGTGATCCTGGGCAATCCACTTAACCCTGTTTGCCTCAGTTTCCTCATCTGTATAATGAGTTAGGGAAGAAAATGGAAAGCCATTCCAGTATTATGGACAAAAAAACCCTTTGTGACAAAGAGGTGGACACAGCTGAAAAGCAAGTACAAAATACCAGTTTTGGAAGCATTAAATCATGAGTCTCCCACAAGGCAATGAAAAGTTTTATATTGACAATACAAATAAATGACTAACATTCATTTAAAACTTTAAAATTAGCAAAGGACTATCTCATTCAGTCCTGGAAGGTAAGGGTTATCATCCCAATTTTACAGATGAGAAAACTGAAGCATCAGACATGGATTACCCAGGTCATACAGCTAGCAAGTGTGCAAAGCAGAATTTGATTTTTAGGTCTTCCTGACTCCAGATCCAGATCTCTATATCTTGCCCCCACTACAATAGTCATGGGGACATTATAAGATTTCATCAACGAAGAATCACACAGGCAAAGGAGAAAAAAAAGATCATGAGAGTCATATTCGATGGTAAAAGCTAGGGTTAATCAGTTTTCCCAGCTGCTGTTTGGTTTAAAACAAATCTCAATATCATGGGCATTGCTTCTATTCTATCAGTGTTCTCAGCCACTTCTCTGATTAAAGGGTGTTGAGGGTAGAGCAAGGCAACACTCCTCCCAAAGCTTCAAAATCCCAGCCCTGTTTCTTTTGATCTGTCACATGCCCCTCCCTCTCAACTTGTTAATTTAACTTCTAGGGATATTTTTATTTGCATTGTTGCAGTTATTGTGTATATGGCTTTCTTGGTTCTATTTATTTTACTTTGCATCAAGTCATACAAATCTATACATGCTTTTCAAAATTACTAATATGCTTTGTTTCTTCTCCACACTAATATTCTATTACATTCTCATGCCACAATTTTTTCAACCAGTTCCCAATTGATGGGCATCCACTTTGCTACCAGGATGTATTTGTTCTTGTTTTGATACCACAAATAATACTACTATGGCTATTTTGGTATATATTTTGGTATATATGGTATATATATTTTTTTGTTTTTCTGCTTTCTTGGGATAAGTCCTCACTAATGGTATTGCTAGACCAAAAGATAGGGAGAGTTTAACATTTTTTTCCTTATGTATTTCCAAACTGAAATCCAGAATAGTTCCCTATAGTGCTTTAGAGAAATACTGTCATGACCCAATAGTTTCATTGGTGTGAGAAGAGTAGAAACCATTCTACTCATTAAAAGTAGTCCACTCAATGTATCCTTTCCCCACAATTCCTACATTATCAACTGGGGAACATCTTATTTTTTCTCTTCCATGCACAGAAGGGATAGTTTTTCATACCACATAAGTTTGACAAGGAGATGCTTCTTCCCCACTAGTGCCCATAGGACATTGCTCCCATTCTGAATATGGGATACAGTAGAGAAGAAAAAAGAACATTTCTATTACCTATTTATTCTGTTTGAGCTACTTTGTTGTTATAATTGTTGTTACTGTAATTTATCCATCGTTCTCCAAGATATAACATGAGGATGCTGTCTTGACTTGTGTGAACTAAATTTAAATGAATTACATACTTTGTTAAACTGGTCTTTTCTCTGTTCTCCAAGTCTCTCTCTTGTGCCCCTTGCACTAACTTCCTTATTACCTCTACCTCATAGTCTCTCTCTCTCTCCTTTGAAGATATAGCTCAGGCACCATCTTCTACATGAAGGCTTTTGTGATTCTTTCAACTGCTAGGATTTCCCCTCCTGAATCACTTTATATTTAACTATCCTACATAAGTATTAGTATTTATTAACTTTATATTTGTATAGTACATATTTTTATAGGATTTTTTTTGGTAGGGATATCTTCCTCACAAGAAAGCAAACTCATTGCAAGGAAACATGATTTAATTCTTTCAACCTGTATTCTAGCCCCTAGCAAAGAGCCTGGTATGCAGTAGGTACAAAATAAATACTTGTTGACTGATTTGATTTGTGGCTCCTATAACGTCTATGGCTATAGAATGTACTGGATGGGGGCTCTAGGAGTGATTCGGATCATTGATATCCAAAACGCTCCATACTGAAACCAAAGGTATCAAGGATCTCTAGGGAAATTGGAAGAAACCTGGGTTATAACTGTGAAATGAAGATGTTGGACTAGACATTCTTCTAGTTCTAATGTTCTAAGCTATATGTCTCTTCAACGTCTGGCATTCTATGTTCTGAGTTTTCATCCCTTTTTAAATTATATTAAACTAAGATTCCCTTGGGAATTCCTTTGGGTAAATAGCTGAAATGAGTGGAAATGGATATAATTTTTACATTCCAGTTTCATATGAGATTTATGTAGTGTTTTATGTTTTACAAAGTGCTTTATAAATATCTCACTTGATCCTGACATAGGGAGGTAGATATTATTATTACTATACAAATAAAGACATAGGTGGACAGACATTAAGTGGAACTTGCTCAGAGTTATACAGTTAATAAATGTCTAAAGCTGTATTGGAATATGTCTTCCTGATTTCAGGTCCAGAACTCTCTCTATTGTCCACCCAGCTGGAAAATCCAGATCTGTCCTGGGGACAGCCTAAATCTCTTAAATCCCCAAACCTCTGAGCTCCTGAGTTCAGATTAGTAAATACTACAATACAATACTACAATACTTCAATAGAGGCTGTGATTAGGGTGGACTTGGGCTTCCTGTAGGTGAGACTTGAACCAGACCCTAAGATTAGAAAAGGGAGGGAGAACATTCCAAGTAATGGTGGAAGGAAAGCTAAGCAGGCAGAAGGGATGTGCCAGGGATAACCTGGCTGTGGTGGAGGCTCTGTGTAGAGGAAGAAAGGACGATGAAAGTATCAACACTCTCATTCTACAGACAAAATATATCTCAGAAAAGTAAAGTGACCTGCCTGACATTACAAAACAAGTTAGTGGCAAAGAAATGTCTTGTTATCCTACTAAATTCCATTGTCTTCTGGTAAGAAGTGACTGGCTTAAGAGTCCAGACTTGATATTGGCGAATTTCAAACCTGGTCCAGGCAGGAATCTCTGGGAGTGGATAAGATACTTGCTGCACTTTCTTGGCAGACACCTTCAAACTTCTGAGAGGCAGAGAGACAGGCCTCAAAGTCAAGGGTTCTGTCTCTAAACTCCACTACCTTTTCACTACATCTTCTTGCCTCTTACCTTAGAGCAAGGAAGGGAGATAAAAGTACATCTTCTTGAGATGAACATATAAAGAAACTGAGGTCCAGGGAAATGACTTGGCCATAATCACACAATGAATCAGGATAACAGCCAGAAAGACCTTTTTCTCAAGGGGCTTACAACCTTAAAAGGGGAGACAATATATGAATAATTATGCACAGACAGGATAAATTAGAGATGATCTTTGAGAAAAGGAATTCAAGGTGATCAGGAATGACTTCTAAAAAGAGGGAAGAATTTTAGTTGAAATCTCAAAGGAAACCTGGGAAGCCAGTAGGTAGAGATGAGGAGAGAACTGAAGACATGGGGTGGGTGAAGCAGCTAATGAAGATGCATGGAAATGGAAGATGAAATATTATGTGCAAGGAACAGCTTGTTAATGTTAGTGGATTCTAGAAAGGGGAGAGGGAATGAGAAGTTGGGGATACACCTGGTTTGCTTCTGGGTCCCTGGGAAGATGGCAATGCTCTGACCCACTAAAATTAGGAAGAAGAGAGGATTTTTGGGAGGGATTGAATCTATGACAGTAGGGTCCTAGCTTTAGAAAGGAAGAGACCTTAGACTTTTAGAGGGGAAAAGTCCAACCCCATAGTTCTACACATGAAGAAACTAAGGTCTAGTTTTTCAACACAGGAAATTGCCTATTCCAGGTCATTCCTAGTAAATAAAGCTAGGGTTCAAATGCATACCCTTTTACTCTGAATTTGGAGTTCTTTCAACATAGCATTGTTGTCTCTTACATGCTACTATGTGACAAGATTTAAAATTTGATCCCAGTTCTCTTGATTCTAAAATCAGTGTTCTTTCAATTATGACAATCTCTTTAATCTATCTGCCTCAGTTTCCTCAATGGTAAAATGGGGATAATCATAGGCCCTGCCTTCCAAGTGTTTTTGTGAGGATCAAATGAGTTATTCATAAAATGCTTAGCATGTAGTAGGTACTTAACCAATTCTTGTTTCCTTCCTTCCTGTGAAGTGGTAATCACTTTAGTCTAGAGTAGTCTGGGTGGATTTGAGGTAGGCTTTGAAGGATATGGAGAATATTACAAAGAAGAGGCAGAACCAAGGTGCAGAGGTGGGAAGGTTAGAGGAATATAAACCAGAAAGTAAAGTGAACAAGATTAGCTAAGGCAGCCAGTATGTGAAGGAGAGATAGAACTGAAGAGTTTGGAATGATTGGGCAGAAATCTCCAGCACCAAGGTTGGGCAGTTCATTGAGTGGTGACCTGGTAAACAAACAGGGCTGCCTTTAGTTCAGGTGGCATGAAGCACTTCGGGGTGGGGGGGTAGAGAGGGCAGTTAGGAGGGGAAGGTACCCTTCAAACCAGAGGCAGGGGATTCAGTGGCATGACCTTGCCTCCTTTCCTACCCTGGCTCCCATTCCCAACTCCATTCCTCTTCCCTAGGGGCCTCATTTCACAGCAGAATCATCAGCAAGAGGAGTTAAAGGTTGGTGCTAAGGGCTGGCATGGTAGGCTCCCCTGGCTTTAATGACTTTGATTTCAGTCCCATGAAAAATCTGATGATTCTCTGAGTTATCCCATTCCTGTGCTGAGGGCAGGGGGTTGGGGAAACTATGGGAAGGGAAGAATCAGAACAGCTGGGACACCCCCCCTTCCCCATCCTCCTCCTGCCCCCACCCAACCGCATCCCCCTATTCCATAGAAGCAGTGAGCTGGAACAGCAGAGGCCCAAGTCTGGTTCTAATTATGATGGATGATGATTATTTTTTTAAATTATGTTTCAGGGTTTGTAATATTGGTAATAGCAGGCTGAGAAAAGGCTGGCTTGGAATGGGTATTGCCCCCTCCCAAGTCCCCATCTCCTCCTCCCCCCCAGTCCCTTCTTCCAGTCAGGGTTCTCTTTTAAACCCTCCCAGAAAGTACTCTCCATTAAAGCCATTTCATTAAAGCCCATTCAGGCATCAAGCATTGACCCCCTGCCTCCTCTACTGACACCCAAACCCAAGCTACTGCTCTGGAATCTACTGCTCCTCTGCCCCCATTTCTGCAACAAGACTGTAGTGGGCATTCTCCAGGAATGCCTAATTAGAGGTCTGGGGATTTCTAGTCATAGTGAGGACCTTGCTTCAATGCTAGCCCTTTCCTTCCCTATCTTTGGTCCTGGAAGAGTGGAGGAATAACTAGGGTCTTTCTTGGTGAGGAGATTTGGAATGGCACAGGGGCTTTGATTCTGCCCTGAATCATCACCAAGACTATAGCCCTTATTTTCTATTGAGTGACCAGGGACCAGATAAGCCTGAACAGATTTTCTCCAGTGGAGGTTGCTATCTTCTCTACCTGATTACACTGACCCATGAGAGAAAAGTAGCTATCAGGTACCAAGACACCAGGATCACACCCAAGACTTGGTAAGCAGGTCTCTTGGCTACCAGCATGTTCTCAAGAAGCAAAACCTCTGACACCAGGCCTGACCCCCAGCAGCATCCTATTGGCACTGGCATCAGATGTAGCACCATATAACCTGGTTCCAGCTATCCAGCTTTAGTATATGATTCCTCTCCATCAATTCTTCAGTTCTGCCATCCTGGACCATACTTTCTCTTTCTTGTATTGGATACTCCTGTCATTTCCTATTCTCCCTCTTCAACAATCTTCTCAAACTTTGGGCTTTCTCCAAACCTCAATTCAAGCCTCAAGAGTCTCCTCACATGCATTTTCTTTGTGTATGAATTAATGTGTATGTGTATGTATGTATGTTTATGTAAAGTCGTTCAGTTATATCCAACTCTAAGAATCCCCATAAACTTTGTCCATGGCGTTTTCTTGGCAAAGATAAATGGAGGGGTTTGCCATTTCCTTCTCCAGGGTGTCTCCATTTAATAGATGAAGAACTGAGCAAATAGGGGTAACATAGCTAGTAAGTGCCTGAGACCTGATGTGAACTCAGATCTTTCTGACTCAAGACTTGGTACTCTATCCACTATGCCATAAAACTGTGATTCTCTCTCTCTTTTATTTCAGCCAAGCAAACAAACCATCTCTGTTTGAAAATCCCATAGGCATCTCAAATCCATCATTAAATCTGTCTTTCCTCCAAATTTCTCCATTCCTATTGAGGGTCTCATCATTCCTCTAGTCAACCAGGTTCTTGGTCTTGGAATCATCCTCAGCTCTTCACCTTTCTTCTGCCTTGCCATTCTTATCTAATCAATTGCCACATTTTATTACTCCTGCCTTTTCTCTAATGACACAGTCACTTCCCAATTTTAGGCCTACATCACCTTTCATCTACACCATTGCAAATACTTTTCATTGATTTTCATGCATTCAGTCCTACACATAATATCAAGTCCAACAATTCCCATTTTGTAGATAAAGGAACCTAAAGCTATGAGAGGTGAACAAGCATTCCTGATTATACCGCTAGTAAGCCTCTGATTCAAACTCAGATCAACTAAGAAGCTGTTCAACTATCCAAACAAAGGAGATGGAGAGGGATCAGTTAGACAAGCAGGAGGAGAACCTGGTGAGAACAGTATCAGAGCATCCAAAGGAAGAGAGAATACCCAGGAAAGGTGGGGGATTTTAGAGAATCAAACATTGCAGAGAGGTCAAGAATTGTTAAAAGGCCACCAGACTGAGCAGTTAAGGGATTATTGATCATCCTTGGGAAGGTCACGATCACAGACAAAATCTTTAATTATGTGCCCTATTATTTTTTAGGTATCAATATCAAGCTTAGCAGCCTCACTTAAAAAATTCATTTTTCTCCCCTCAAAAAAATTGGATGCACTAGTACCTCTCCAATTTTTCCACTCTTTAAAGATCCCAAATAGTGGCTCAGGAATCATAACCACAAGCTCTTTTAGTGTTTCATAGGATCATAAAATTCTAAATCTAGACGAAAAGTCAGTCATTTAGTCCTAACCCCTTCATCTTACAGTTGAAAAAAACCTGAGGCCCAAAGAGGTTGAATGATTTGTTCAAGATCACTCAGATGGTGTCAGAAGTAGAATTTGAAGGTTGATCCCATGACTTCAGGGTCAATACGTTTTCCATTGGAAAAGGTATAGGCTAATGGATCAAATCTAGGAGAAGGATAGAGACCATGTGAAACACATGACTAGTTTCTCAATCCCATCAAATTCTGTCTGATCCCAACAGGTAGAAAACTAAGTGGGAGATATAGAGTCTAATACAGATAATTTTCTGGAGATTTTATATTCACTGCTGATTTTCCCATAGTCTTAGAAGACATAGATTGTTGTTTAGTCGTTTCAGTTGTGTCCAACTCTTCTTAAACCTATTTAGGGTTTTCTTGGCAAAAATACTGGAATAGTTCACCATTTCCTTCTCCAGCTCATTTTATAGATGAAGAACTGAGACAAACAGGATTAAGTGACTTGCCCAGAGTAACACAATTATTAAGTGTATTAAGTATTAAGTCAGGGACATGAACCTGACTCCAGGTCCTGTACTCTTATTCACTGAACTTACCTGTCCTTGAAGGCTTATATGTCTAGGAACAACCACTACAGGGAAACATTTTCATCCTGTATTAAGACCCAACAGAGCCCAACACATAAAATTTGACCCAATTAAACCCATCTCTAGTTCCTCTGATCTCCTTAGGTATGGCTTTGCCTGGCTCTGATGGAAAACTACATCCAGAGCTGTGTCTCTAAGAGAAATGTTGCTAGGGAGTTCATGCTTGGAGCTCTTCTCTGAAGCAGCTCCACCCCAACAGTGGGCTGGGCCCCCTTTTCACCTATGCTGTGAATCTGTGTGGTCTTCTGGTCCAGAGAAATTGAGTCTTGTTTCATGTCCCCAGGAGAACAGAATTCCCTTGAAGCTTATTTGTGTGGATCTGTGTGTGGCAAGAAGGACTGGAGGTGGGTCCTAAGATGATCAAGTTTCTTTGGCACCTTGGTGAGAGCTGGAAAGTCTGTAAACCTTTTCCTGAAGAATTGACTAACAATAAGAGACAGAACTGTCAATTCATCCAAGACTAAATGAAATTAAACTTTGTACATAAAGTTCCACCATCTGTACCCACTATACCTTTTCAACCTTATCTTTCCTTATAAAACTTCACATTATGTGCCTCAGTCCCTCCGAAGTCACCCTTGATTTACAACCTGTGACATGGCTTATGCCAAGCTCTCTATCTGTTATGTATTCTACCCATCCATCTCTACCTCTTCAAATCCTACCTATACTATCAGATTTAACTCAAATGTCCTTATCTCTAGAAAGTGGAGGCAATTCTCCCTAATTTCCCCCAAATGGTGATAATCTTTCTCTTTGGAACTTCCAACTTCCACTCATTGCTCCTAATTTTTTCTCCTCAGGAAACAAGAAGAACAAGTTTCAATCTTCTTTATTAAATTTTTGGAAAGCAGATATCACATCTCCCCTAAATTTTCTTTTCTCTATACTAAACTCCTAATACAAAACATGCATACAAGGAAATAAATACAAACCAAAAAGTAATCAAAGCAGTTTCAAAAGAGGATTAATAACTAAGGGAGAGGAAAAGGTGGGAGGATCATGAGGAAACTTCAGTTGATATTTCCATGCCATGGTCTCTAGTCTCTTTCCCATCTTTGTCATCCTCCTCTGGATATACTCAGATATGCCAACATCCTTCCTCAAATGTCACATCCAGAACTGAGTAGAATACTCCAGTTGCTCTCATCAAAGAGCAGGGGAATTGTCACCTCATTAGAGGACCAGAGAATGTTACAGTTGGAAAATACTCAAGTCCAACTCTGACCCCACCCCCTCCGAATTTACAGATGAGGACTCTGAGTGTCACAAGCGGGGAAGTGACTTCCCATGATCATACAGCTAAAGTTGCTAAAAAGTGACATTCTAACCCTGGACATTTGACTTCAAATCCAGTAATCTGCCACTACCCAAGCTACTTTGGAAAGTCACTTTTAAGTGGACTCTTCCTCTCTCCATACCTGCCTCTTCTTTAAAGAGTTCTGCAACTAGCCCCCTGGCATCACTTCCACAAAGCAGAAAGATCTCATTACAAACAAGGCCAATAACTCAAAGATCGGCCAAAAACAACACCCTGTTTCAGTTCTGCTCCTTCTCCATGTTGCTATGCTCAGAGCTAGCGAATAATAAATTGGATAGTGGAAAAGCAAGCCAGCCGGAGGAGGTGTAAATAATGACTTGATATGGGTGAGGCCCCAAGCCTCAGAGGGGGAAATGGGCGTGGGCTCAGTGTAGGCCCCCGCCCGTCCAGCCACTGCTTCCCCTGAACCCCCTGCTCCCACACCCATCAGCGGGGCCTCCCCAAGGAACTTCCCTCCAGCCTGATGAGGTCATGAGGCACCAGGGGCTCCCTGGGAAGAGAGGTATGGCAACAATCTGCAGCAGAGGGTGGCTGGCTGATGGCATGGCTCTGTTCTGCAGAACTCATGGTAAATCCCCCACTGCCTCTTTCCATCTGCTTATCCCAAGTTGCAAGAAGCCAACCATGGGTTTGTCCATGAGTGAGAACATGTGTGAGCATGAATCTGTGTGAGTGACTATGGATATGTAAAAGTTTCTGCCCTATTGTGTGTAGATGTCCATATGTGCAATTCAGAATGTCTTCCAAAGCAAAATATAAGATGTGCACAAATGAGTCAGGATACATTCCTGAGAGCATTCCAAAGCCAAACACAAGAAACTTCTGGGATTCTCAGTTGCATTGGCTTACCCATACGTCTGCTCTCCTCCATTCCTGTGGATAAGGAGGAGACTGTGTCACTCTGATGTCAGGCTAAGACCTTTCAGGCAGAGTTGTTGGAACATAGGGCAAATTTTCCACTGACCCAATGGCTTAACAACTTTATGGGGATGTTGGTTTATTCTTATTGCTTTGTTTTCATTCTTTGATTTTCTACATTTTTCAGTATTGTTTTGGGGCTTATGTTCTACAGGCTAAAAAGTATTTTTTTAAATTTTTTTCTTTTTAAGTATTATTCTTCTGTATACATTCACAATCAGGTTCCAAGTGACTTCTCCATCTTGATTCCTCCAGCTCCCTCTCATCTAGGCTGACTGCCCATCCCCACCATGACTACTATCATCATCTTCAAATAAGCTATCCAAATTCCATTTCTCTTGCTTCCACTCCATGCCTTTGCTTTTCCTGTTGTCCTAACATCTCTGCTCCACTTTCCTATCTAAAGCCCTTGTGCTCTTCAGGGTTAAGCTCAAGCTTCACTTCCTTAGGGAAGTTCTCATGTTTCCCTCTCTTTTCTTTAAACTCCTGAAGCACTTACAGTCCATAACTACCACTGCCCAGGTAAGACAATGCTATGGACTAGAAGGGTGGGATGGATGACTTGAGTTGGAGACATAATGGAGTGTAACTGATCCAGAGGACCTGGGTTTAAGTCCCAATCCTGCTCCTTACTGTTTATATGACCTTAGTGTCAGATTCCATATCTATTCTCCAGACTGCAACATTAGTGCTTGGCTCAATCTCCATAGAACAGGAGGGCTACACATCTCCCACTGGGTTTTAAGGGTCGGGAATGGTTTTCTAATGCTATTATCTCATGAGCTCCCACCAATATCTTCCACTAATGATTATTAGTCAGTCAGATACAATTAAATTTTAGAAAAGGGATTTACTTAGGTGGTATTTACTAAGAATAATTGGTATTATAGAATAGCACCTGCCCCCCAAAAAACCTATGGGTAGTTTCTCAGCATAATATACAGAGTTCAGGGCAAAGTGGGCTCTATAGTAAAGGGTAATTTACAGCACTTAGAAGTACTCTTCTGGTTGCTGGGATTCCTTTCCTGCCCTTCATAGCATACTCACAAAGTTCTCTTTAGAATGGTGATGGTAGTTTTTCTACTGGATTTCTTGAGGAACCTTGAATCTGACTTTCTTCATCAAGTGCAGTCCTTCTTCAGTTCCAGGTGCAGACCTTGCTATAAGCCATTGTTCTGAGTATACCACTAAGATGATGTCTGACTCCTTTGGTCCTCTGCATTTCACTAGGATTTCCTCTGGTCCAAGGGGGGAGGAGGAAACTGAGGACAGCAACAAGGTACTCTTCCCATCCCTACCCAGCAATTCATTTTCAGGGGTTTGTCTAGAGGCTTCCACTATAAACTAGGAGTCAGGAAGACTGCTAGTGGGTTTTTCATTGATCTGATATTTTATAGATACGCCACAGGGCATGACCTGGTTTCCTCAGTCAATCTTAACACACATCCTATGAGTTATCATGCTCATTCATTCAAAAGTTTTTCAAGAACTGCAAGCTCAGTGTTATTAGTCATATTCAACTTTTCATGACCCCATTTGGGGTATTTGGCAAAGATACAGGAGTTGTTTGTAATTTCCTTCTCCAATTCATTTTAAAGATGAAGAAACTGAGGCAAAAAGCATTAACTCACTTACCCAGGGTCACACAGCTAGTAACTGAGTGAAGCAAGATTTGAACTCAGGAAAATGAGTCTTCCTGACTTTATTCTGGACACTCTATCCAGGGTGCCACCTAGCTGTCCCAAATTCAATATTAGGGGAAGGCATAAATTTAGAGCCAATAAAAGGATAGATTTAGACCTTGGGACCATAAAGTCCACTCCTTCCATTCTTCAGATGAAGAGACCTATACCTCAATGGAGAGGTCACGCAGTTAGGAAGTATCTGACAGAGGATTGAAATGTAGGTCTTCCTGACTCCTAGTTCAGTGTCCCATCCACTACACCACATTGTTTCAAAATCAGAGAGCCTAAGGTTCAAATCCTGGCTTTGCCACCTTGGATAAATCACCATCTCAGGGTTTCAGTTTCCTCATCTTTAAAATAAAGGCATTGACTTAGATGACTTCTTAGATGTCTTTTCACTCTTTTCATCATAAATGCCCTGATATGATTAAACACCATACCCTGGCATGACCCCATCTGTATTCAATTAGGAATGGCATCAATAATCTGGAAAACATCTCTGTTCCACTTTCCTAGTCAAACCCCTTGTGCTCTTCAAGGCTAAGCTCAAACTTCACCTTTGGAAACCAGGTTAGGAGAGATTTGGCTAAAAGGGATATTCATTCTGGAAGAGGAAGGGGGTTCAGAAGGAAGAGAAACAGAAAGGTTGCCTTCAGGTATTTGAAAGGAATTCAGGAATGGAAAGGGGATTCAGCATGCTCTATTTTGTTCCAGAGGTAAGAATGTATAGAGGTAGCAAAAAAGCAAATTTTCGCATGGTGTCAGGAAAAACCTCTTAGCAATTTGTTTTTGTTCAGTTGTTTTTCAGTCATTGCCATTTCCTTCTCCAGCTTATTTTACAAAAGAGAAAACTGAGGCAAACAGGATTAAGGACTGAGACTAGATTTGAACTCAGGGCTTCTAATTCCAGGCCTAGCTCTCTATCCACTGAACTATCTAGTTGTCCTTCAGAGCAATTAAAGCTATACAAAGTGGAATGAACACTCTTGCATTTCTTCCCATTGAAGGTCTTCAAGCAAAAGCTGAGTGACCTTTATGAGAAGGAAATATTGTTTTGGGGATTCCTTTCAGATATGTCCTGGACCAGATCCTCTAAAATTCTGTGGTGTCATTCTTTCTGCATTTCTTTCTAACCTATGTAAATAGGATCCCTTTTGTTTATATGAGGAGACGTATCATGACATAATGGATAGGGAATCCTTGGAATCAGAAAGACCAGGATTTAAGTCCTATCTCTGGTGTATATCAGCTTGGCAAAACTGAGGGTCCCCTGCCAACAATCAAAGTCAAGGCTTCTTCACTTAAATATTTTAATAACTTGATTTCAGTATTGTTGCTTTTATTTTGTGTATTGTGCAAATCATGATTCAGAGAGAAGGGGTCCATAATGCAAAAATGGTTAAGAATCCAGGTCTAAGACTCTACATTCTGCCGTACCAATCTGTATGTAATCACAGATCTCTATTAATCATCATCATCATTTATAACAACAACAACAATAAAAATGAAATGGAAGCACAAAGAGCAGTGTACCATTTCCCAAACCACTTTGACCCCAGATCATTTGGGAGTCTGAAATATATTGATAGCACAAAAATGAAGTGTTTCACTGGAATCAAGGTCACTATAAAGCAGGTGCAGTGATAGTCAAGAACCTTTAGAATCTCAGAGGATGTGTTCACTTAACCAGAATGTCAGCTCTTTGAGGGCAGTAACTGATGCATTCTTCAATTTTATGAGCCCAACAAGAGGTGCTTATGGACAATAAGTACTTAATAAATGATTCTTAAATTGTGTCCCAGTGGCAACATCAATTAAAGAAGACAGGGCAATGACCAGTTATCTCTTTCCATACTTGAAAGAATTTGCCATCCTGCCTCCCTTGATTAAGACTGCAACCTCTTGGGGCACCTAGGTAGCGTAGTGGATAAAGCACCGGCCTTGGAGTCAGGAGTACTTGGGTTCAAATCCAGTCTCAGACATTTAATAATTACCTAGCTGTGTGGCCTTGGGTAAGCCACTTAACCCCATTTGCCTTGCAAAAACCTAAAAAAAAATAAAAATAAAAATAGACTGCAACCTCTCTAAGTCTTAGGAGGTCATTTTCATAAGCTTCTGGAGCAAAAATGTACATTCCCTGGTAGCCAAATATTTGGCAACTCAGTTTTGTTTACCTGGAGAGGCTAGTCTTTGGATAGTAGATACAGTCTGTCAGACCAGGATCATCTCCCTCATATCATGATAAATCACTGGAGAAGAATGGTGATGGAAGAAGCAACCAAAGAAAATTGAATAACTAGAGTTTCTATAGTGCTCAGAAGGTTTGTAATGCATTTTATAAGCAGTAATTACCTAGCCCTCAAGTGTCAGAGTCAGGATTTCTGTCTCCAGTACTGTATGCTATACATCTTGCTACCACAGTTAAGAGTTCTGATGGGGCAGAGTTTACTGGACAGAGGAAAAAGCTACGGGAGCAACAAAGAAGAGAGCTGGAGATTTTCTAGGAAAGAAGCCATTCCTGACCTTGGGAACCTCTAAGCCTTGTGGAAAGAAGTCTAACAGATGGGGTCTTGGCATTGGGTTGATGACTGATGTCTTATGCTGAGAATGAGAGACAAGAAAGTAGAAATTGTATAGGGCTTTAGTGTCTCAACTTTTGTTATTCAGTCATTTTTCAGTCATGTCCGACTCTTCATGACCCCATTTTGGGGTGTTTTTTTTTTGGCAGAGATACTGGAGTGGTTTGCCATTTCCTTCTCCAGTTAATTTTACAGATGAAAGAACTGAGGCAAAGAGGGTTAAGTGATTTACTAAGTTACCCAACTAGTAAGTGTCTAAGGTCATATTTGAATTCAGGAAGATGAGTCTTCCTAATCCCAACCCCAAAGCTCTGTCCACTTTACCACCCCATTGCCCTCGGTATCTTAAGCCCCAGGTTCCATGTGAATACAGTCAAGATATTTTGTTTATTTTGTGCTATGACTTCCTCTATTAATCAGGGTTCATAATGTTTTCACTAATTTCCCCCTAAAGAAGTTGTGCAACGCTACTAAAATTAAGCATCACCAGAAGTTAATTCGCTGGATTCCTACTGGAGAGACAGGAAATCATGAGGTGATGAGGGTCTGAAATGGAGCAGGGGGGAGTGGTGAGGAGAAATGGAGGGGGAGATTCTGTTAAAGCACAATCAAGAAGACTCAGAAAGTGATTGAATGGAGGGGGTAAATCAAAGATGACTCCGAAATGGAAGCCTGAGCATTTTCATGGGGAATATGGATAGAGAGATAAGGAAGCCTATGGAGAGGAAAAGATGAAATATGAGAAAGAAATAGGGCAAGAATGGAGATGATGAGATGAAGGGTGCAAATGGCAGGATTAGTCTTCACCAGGAGGGCCATTTTATCTCCTACTTCAACAGGAAGATCTGCCCAGTTCCATACAATGCTAGGGTCTTCCTTCTACTAGTTATCTCCAATTTATCTTCTCTACATCTCATTTGTAAATAGCTTTCTTCACATTGTCTCTTCTAATGAGACTAGACTAGGTTCTTTGAAAGAAAGAAATTTTCCCCTTTTTCTTTGTGTTTCTAGTACCTAGCACAGAGCCTGACCCTCTCTGATTCAAGAGAAAGACCAAAGAATGGATGGAAAAAGCCAGGGAGGGATGTCAAGAAGCAAAGGAAGGCAGCTGAGGAAGTTTATGTCAAATGACTTCCACCTTCATATTGGAAGAAGTGAAGTTGTCTACTGTGAGAGGTCTTGGAGGCAGAGGATTGGTGTCTCGATGAGAAAAGAGAAGCTTTGGAGGAGCTTCATTTGCCTTTCATGCTGGATCAAGGCCAGTCTGTGGAAAGACTCTCTCGCCTAATTGGCTCAGTTTTGCTTACACTTCATCACTAAATATTACATGTTCCTAATATTTTGATGTCAAGTGGTAGGATTGTAGACTCTAGAAGTTCAGAGCCAAAAGACAGCAAGAACTAAAATGGGGAAAGTAACTGAATTTAGGGAAGTCAACAGAAAAGTTATTGCAATGGTCCCAATCTGAAGAATCTGAACTGTGGCAAAATGATAATAGTAGCCAAGACTGTTTTTTAAACATATATGTGCACATAAATATTGTATGTCTTTTAAAGGTTTGCAAATCTCTATTTCATTTGCTCCTCATAACAATCTTGTGAAATAGGAAGGACAGGTTCAATTATCCCCATTTTAAAGATGAAGAAACTGAGTAATGAAGTAGCTAACCTGGGGGGAGGGGAGGGCAGTGTTAGCTTTAAGGAAGATTAAAACTCAGTTCTCTCTGGTTCCCTCTGGCAAATGTTTATACTACAGCAAAATATTTATACTACAGCATTTTTTTTTAATGGTAATGAAAGTGGGGAGAGTAGAAACTTCATGATGAAAGGACCTGGAGTTTGGTTAAGGATCAGTCTGAAATCTGGGTTAGGATTAATTCTGTGGCCAAAGTATGTCATACTTAAAGCTGGGAGACACCTTGGAGATTTTCTAGTTCAATGCCCTTATCTCCCCTTATCTCCCCTTCTCTCACCCCTCCTCTAAATTCCACCTATGGAATTTTTCAGATGAGAGACTAAACCCTAGTCAAGTGACTTTCCAAAAGTTATATAGGTAGGAAGTAGAAGGGGAAAAGAATTTGGTAAGTGGAAAGATTTAATGCTCAAGCTAGTGAAAGAGTAAGTTTGGGTTTATCATCAAGCTCAGATCATATCCATAGAAGACACAGAAAATAGACTCATCTACATATCAAACCCATAATCCTGACAGATTTGGTCACTGAACCCAGATAAGGCTAACATGAAGCTGGACCTATTCAGGCCATCACTGTTTAGGACCAACCATTGTTCTTCAACAACTTGGCCCTGGATATTATTCTTTGAAATGTAATAACTCTGAAAACAATGTCTAAAATGCCCCTGACCTGGAGCTGCAGAGGTCAGGCCCCATTCTGGAGCAGCTTTTGGAATCAGGGACGCACTCCTCACAACTCTGCTGGCTGCCCTGTTTCTTGGATGCACAAAGCTAATCTTTCACAGGGACTCAGCTTATTCCTTTGTCTGTCAAGGCCCTACCCTTCCTTTCATCTGTCACCCCAGGGGTGGTCTGGACAAGGAGTTTTCTTTGGAAAAAGCAACAAGAAATAGCCATGTAAATGACATTTGGCCACATTCTATTCCTATTGAGTATTCAAGAGGAACCTAATTTGGAAGGGCCAATAACAACAAAGCAAAGGCATCAGCAGCAAAGGCTGTGGAACAGATTAGTAGCTTACACACACACACACACACACACACACAGAAACATAGACACACACACACACACACATACACACACACACACACACACACACACACACACACACACACACACACACACACACACACACACTTCTCCCCCAAAAAGTACTATCAGTTTTTGGAAGGAATTTCTTTCTAAACTAGATCTTTTAGGTCCCAGAAAGTTGAATGTAAGTTGAACCAATATCCAAAGATATTTTTTTTAATTGGCCCAGAAACCTTCTAACCAGGGTGATTGGCCAAAATCCTGCTTGTAGATAAAGTGGACTAGACATCCTCCCACTGGAGCTGATTTATACTACAATCAGGGAGGTAGGGGAGTTAAATTGAAGGGGCTGCCAATAGTCCTAATGACAGTACCAGCTCTTCTATTCAGAGGTTGCCTAAAGACATCAGATAAAAAGAGCCCAAGCCCCCGGGAGGCTTTTCTATAATAGTGTCTGAGCTGAGTATGTTGGAAGGAGGGACAGAGAGAAAGAGAAGCAGTAGAGGCCCCACCAAAGCAGCATAGTGTGGTACTGTCAGGTTACCTGAGTATCTATCCCTATGTGTCTCTGTCACTGAGAAAAGTATGTGCTATGGGCTGCCAGCTACCTGAAACCTCAAACACAATGTATGACAAAAAGACTGGGTGATGGTGGCTCTGGTTCTCAGTAACAGGTACATCCTTGATGGTGACATGTAGCTTCTTCCTTCTCTTTGTATTAGTTTAGAAATCTGCTTCAGAAGTCCCTGGCAGCAGATAAAGGACACTTTTCCATAGATCATCTGTGACAGGTGAAAGGATAAACCCTAGACTGGAGCTAATCAGAAACCAAGAGAAGAGGAAAGAAAGATTAATGCCTACTAAAATGTGTGTGTGTGTGTGTGTGTGTGTGTGTGTGTGTGTGTGTGTCCCTCCCTTGAAATAGGCAAGGATTTCTTAATGCAAGCTATGATGTAATTTTAAGTAGCTAAACTTCCCTCCCCACCCAAAATCCAACTCTCAGGAGTCATTTTTCATCTCTAGGTAGACAGCTCTCAAATTATCTGTAGTACGAATCACTTCCCTGAGTTCCAGTATTCTGCTAGCTGGACATCTCACCTGCATGTCTCACCAATTCATCATGTCCAAAAGTAAACTCACCATCTCTTCCTCTAAATCTCTCTCTTCCCAACTTTTACATTGGTTGATGGCACCAGTGTTCTCCTAGTCATTGAGACTCAAAACTTCAGCATCTTCTCAAATGCCTTCCCCCTCCCAATCATTTAACCAAATCTTGTCAATAGGCCTCTTCTGTTTATCATTCCCACTGCCCAAACAAATTCCTCATTCAGAAATTTGCCAACTCTTGCCTGCACAATTGCATCATAGGTCTCCCTTCCTTTCAAACCATCTTCCATGTCATTGCTAGATTAATCTTCCCAATATAGAGATCTGGTCATGCCATTTCCTGTTCAAAATTTTCAGTGGCTCCCAGTTGCTTACCATATGTACAAACTCCTTAACTTAACATTCAAAGCCCTCCACAATCTGCCTACAACCTATCTCTCCAGAGTATTCCCCCTCATTTTTTCAGGTCTCTAGTCAAATTAGACTCCTAAAGGTATATCTCCTTCCTGGCTTTTGATCACATCATTTCTTTTACCTGGAATGCCCCTTGAACTGACTCTCTAACTGCAGATGGTATACTCCATTAGTCAGTGAAATCTAGCTCTTAGCACAGGTCCTGGGCCATTGAAGGTATTTAACAAATGCTAGTTAACCAATAGACAACTTTTCCACAAACTCTTCCATAGACCTAATCTAATCTCATAGTACTTTGCATGTATTTTGTATATGTAATATTTGGATTTCCATGATATTTAGCTGTAGTCATAGCAAGTCTTCTCTACTAAATCAGGAGCTCCTTGAGGTCAGGGACCATGTTTTAATTATCTCTTATTAATCTAGTGTATCAACAGACATAAAATCCTTCAGCCAGCTCAAACTTGAAGCCCTTGCAACTTGGTAGGATCTGTCCAAACCTATATCTTGATGATGTGACATGTCAGAAGAGCACTTTAAATATATCTCAATGTAGTTGCTCAATAAATGTGGGTGGAATAGCTATTGGAGAATGAAAGATTCAACATTTTTAGATCTTTTGAGAAATATAATTATGTCTAGAGAGTAATACTCATTGGTATTTCTCCTATCACAAACCCCTTAGATCTATCCAAGGACAGTGAGAGGTTTAGAATGTACCATATATGAGGAATATTTGACAAAACTAAAGATGTTTTAGCTTGAAAAAGGCAAGACTTAGTAGCTGCCTTCAACTATAGTAAGGTCTGTCATAGATAGGGACAGATTTATTCAACAAAGTGGGTTGAACTAGGACCAATAAGTGGAATTAGTAAGGAGACAGAATCATAGCATCTGGGAGCTATAAGCCATCTCAAAGGTCAGCTAGCCCAATCTGTACTTAAGCAGGAATCCCATTTGCAATTTCTATATGTAAATGGTGCTTAAAGACTCCCAGTGACAGAAAACCTATTATCTTCTGGGGCAACCTTATTCCTCTTTTAGACAACTTTTGTCATTAGAAAGATTTTCCTTATGCAGAACTAAAACTCTCACCTATTCATTGTTCCTTGTTCTGCCCTTGGGGCCAAGCAGAAAAAAAATCTCACTCCTTTTGATCTGTGCTTGATTTCATCTCACAGCTCTTCCTGATCACATCCTCTACCTAATACTTCTTCTCCTCAAGCAAAACAAAACACAATCTAATGGTTTGTTCCATGGTTTGATTTCTAACTCTCACCGTTTTGGTTGGTCTCCTCTGGTCATGCCCCAGATTGCTAATATCCTTCCAGACTTAGAGCTGGAAACAATATTTCAGCTGTGATCTGGCAGAGTATATATGATCACTCCCTATTAGAGGTATGTTTAACAACTGGCTCTCCAGGAAAAAAAAAATTATATATACATATATATATATATATATATATATATATATATGTATAAACACACACAGAGAAGACACTTTTCAATATATTTAGTATCATTAGCATTTTCTCCATCACTTTAAGTCTAAACAATACACAAAAGAATAAAACAAGTCCTGATTTGTAGCCTTTACCAATTTCCCAGGTGTTAATGCTCAAATTGAAAATGCAACAACAAGCTCTATAGATGGTAGGAACTGCTTCTCATTCTGCATAATATTGTGCTTTCATGAATACAGACCTAAGAAACATTAGCTTTTTTTTTTTTGCTCCATCCTCAAATATTGGCTAATTATGAAGTGAGGAAGACGGCCCTATTTACAAGTCTTCTTGGAAAATGGAGCAGCCTGTCTCAGGAGACAGCTCAGGGTCCAAGCAAAATCACTTGTCAAGGGTGGTTTATAGAGAAATCCTACATTAAGTAGGAAATGACATGAGATCCTTTCAGATTCTGAAATTTCAAGATTCTGTGACATACTGACTGTACATCAGAGCCATGGCCTGTTGGCAATGACAAGATGTCTTTTTGATAGAATCTAGAGGGAAAAAAAGAAGACTATGGGAAGAAGTAGGTTAAACAAGAATAGAGAAAAGGTTAAATGTAGAAATTTTGAAAAATAGAAACAAGACAGGCCCATAATTAAAAGAAAAAGACTAGAAGACTAAAAGCCAAAAAGCAAAGGATATTGGATATGAGAAAGTCCAAGGGAGAATGGGACACAAGGGGAAAGAAATAGATGTTGGATTAAAAATACAGGAAGGGAGAGAAAATTAGAAAAATAATGCAAGAGTCTCTAAGCTGGTCTCCCTGCCTCCAGTCTCTCTCCACTGCAGTCCATCTTGATCATGCTGCCAGATTAATCTTTCTAAAACGTTATTTTAGTCATGTCATGTCCCTGGCTCAAGAATTTCTAATGGCTCCCTACTGGCCACCACATCAAGCCCAAATGTCTCTGCCTGGCTTACAGGGGCCTTAACAATCTGGCCCTACCCTACCTATCCAATTTTATTTCCTACCACTCCCCAAAATGTATTCTCTGCTCCAACTTCCAAATTAACACACACACACACACACACACACACACACACACACACACACACACACACACACTCTCCTACTTTGAGGTTTTTTTTAGGGTTTTTTTTTTTGGTTTTTGCAAGGCAAATGGGGTTAAGTGGCTTGCCCAAGGCCACACAGCTAGGTAATTATTGTCTGAGACCGGATTTGAACCCAGGTACTCTTGACTCCAAGGCCACCTAGCCGCCCCTACTTTGAGTTTTTGTTCATGCTTTTTACCTCTACTTGGAAAGTCCCTCTTCTCTTCCTTTGGTGTCCCAGTATTTTTCTTTATTTATTCCAGTGCACACTAATTCTTCCTCTTGAATTTCTATTACTTATAGCTTTGATAATTGTTTATTAGAGACATCTTAAATCTGTTGTCTCTCTCCATACCTGGGCCTTCTCCAAGCTAAGTAAGGCCTCTCTGTTTGCTGACCAGCTACCACCTGTGGGGAGGTGGGCCTCCTGGAGTCTTCCAGGAAAAAACATCACCACTGCTGGGAGAATAAACCTCAAGGAGGACCTAGAACACTCAAATCTCATTTCTTCTTCAGTAAATTTCTTTCCAGCCACTGGGAGCTACCTGGACTCTCTGTTGAATGGATTAGATTACTACAATTCCATTACATTTTCTCTATCCCAACTGAATCCTGGCTACCAATGTAAAAAAAAAAACAAAAAACTTTGTCCTCCATCCTCCTTCACTTTTTTTCTAACCCTTATCTATTTCAACCCTACTTCAACCCTATTTCAACCCTCTCTCTCTCTTTTGTGCCCCCCTAGAACATCTGCTCCATAATAACCAAACTTCTTTTCATCTTAAATATCTTTCTTATTCACTCTATCCATGTATCTTATAGCTCACTGAGAGTTGACTCTCCTAAAAGCACCCCATATCTCACTACCCTTTCAAGTCTAACTACACTTTCTTTCATGTCCCATATCTTGCTGATCACTCTCTGGTGTTCCTTGTAGATGACTCTCTAATACCAACCTTTCATCCTTAGAGGTTCATGCAATCCAAATTTGACTCCCACCCCATATATCCCTGTCATCTACTGAATCCCAAGACATTCTCCTTTCTTCAGTGAGTTCAGAGCTTGAATCACTGGCATTTCTCCACCCTCATTCATGCCTTCATTCTAGAGTGGATTTCAATATACATTCTGATACTCCCTAAAACACTAATTTTTCAGTTCCTTGGTCTAGTCATTTCCCATGATCAACTCAGCTACCACACAGAGATATTCACACTCTTGTCTTTGCCTTCATCTACCACTGTTTATTAACTTTCATCAGTTCACCTTTCCCTGTGCTTTATGATTCCTGCTTCTATTCTCCATCCTCACTTTATATCACAAGGGCCAATCCTGGACCTTATTCTCACTATATTCTATATCATTTGATGATATCATCGGTTTCAATTATTATTTCTACACAGATAATTTCCAGCTCTAAATTTCTCTACTATGATAGACCTATATATCTCCAGCTTCCCTTAGACATCTGGAATTGAGATAGCACAGGAATGATCATAAAAGATGATGTCTTAACTTGCACGTGAATTAAAATTAAGTTAGGCAGAGTTGCTCAAAGTTGCCAGCCTCATGCTTTTTTCCAGAATCATCAAAGTCCAGTGGTAGGACAAAAGTCAAGATGGTCTAGGATGCTTAACTGACTAACATTGTCAGTGTCAGACAAAACTCTTAAGGATTTCACAACACCTGCTTCAAGCTGCCTTCATGGCCATTGGAATAAGGCAGCGAGATGATAAGAGTGCTAGGTCGAGAGTCAGGAAGACCTGAGTTCAAATGGGATTTCAAACCCTTTCTAGCTATGTGACCTGAGCAAGTCATTCAACTTCTGTTTGCCTTAATCCCCTGGAGAAGAAAATGGCAAACCTTTTGTTTGCCAAGAAAACTTCATGAACGATATGAAGAGTGCAATGGTCCACAGGGTCAAGAAGAGTAAGACAGACTGAACAACTGAATTACAACAATGTGCAAGGGCCTCAGTTCCAAATAAGAAGAAAAAAGACAGTTCTTGCCTTCAAGAAACTTACAATCTGGTGGGAGAAGGCAACACACAAAGGAAACTGAAAAAGTAAGGGGAGAGAAGATAGTACAGGGACAGGGAATTTTAGAGAGTAATGATGCTGTAGTTGGAGTCAAGGAAAGTATCTGGTGAGAAATGAAAGGTTGGTTGGGTTTCTGAGCTCTCTTTGAATAGAAGTTTTAAGAGGAGGTTTTTGTTGCACCCTCTGGTCATCTAATCAGAGGGGTAGCCTACTGAGGGTAGATAAGGTATGAGTATCAAAGTTGATGCAATCTCCATGATAATGAATTCCTGATGATGAGTTTTTTGGGGGGGTTGGGGGGGAATGATTCTTTATGTTTGGCTATCATCTCCTATCATCATTGTTCCTCTGCAGTCACAATTGATAGTTTCATTGACTAGAGTTCTTAAGTCTTTCAAAATTGTTTTTTACAATTCTCAAGTTCCCCTGATTCTGCTCACTTCACTCTGAATCACCCTGAAGTCTCTCTGAAAACTATAGCATTCTTCATTTCTTATAGAGTAATAGTTTTCTATAATTTTTTTCATCCATTCCCTACTTAAAGGATACTCCCTCAGATTCAAATTCTTTGCCACTACAAAAAGAAACATGCAACAGCCTTCTAATTGGCCTCTCAATCACATCTCTTCCTCCATTCATCTGCCAAGATGATTTTCTAGAGTTTAGATCCAACAGGTCATATCTCTTTTGAATGAACTTCAACAGCTCCTGGACTGAATATAGAATCCTTTCTAGGACATTCAAAACTCCTCATAATATGGCCCCTTCCTACCTTTCCATTCTTTTCCCATTTTTCACTCCTTCACAAAATCTATAATCTAGCTTATACAGACCAACTTATAGTTCTTCATACAACCTCTTCAGCCTCTGTTCCTTTCACACTGTTCATTCCCCATTCCTGGAGTTTCCCAAACTCTTTTGAGGAGTCTTTAGGAGGAGTCTTTAGGAAGTACCCATAGCTACTGCCTTCACCTCCATGACTATCTTCCAACTATTTTAGAAGATATAATATATATATATATATATATATATATATATACATATATACATATGTACATAAAAATAAGGTATGAACTAAATAAATATAAAGTCATTTCAGACATTCAGGGTACTAATGACAAAGGAAATTGAGAAAGATTTTCTGAAAGACATGTCAGCTTCAACAGAGCCTTGAAGAGAGGCAGATGGGCCAAAACATAGAGGAGAGAGGGAAGAACATTCCAGACATGCAAAAATGAACTGAACAAAAGCATGGAGTTGGGAGATGGAAAGTCACAGATAGAGAAAATCAAGATCAATCTGGCTTGAATAGAGAGTATATGAGGGAGGTATTATGACATTAGTCTTTAATGTCAAGTAATGAAGGACTCTCAAGGCTAAATAAGTCAGTCTGTATTGTAGGAGCACTAAGAAATCACTGAAGCTTCTTAAAGAGTACACAGATAAGATCAGACCTATATCTTTACAATTTCAGTTTCTAAAAAATAAACTCTCCGGACCCGAGTTTCCCCATTTGTAAAATGAAGGGGTTAAACCAAATGATCTCTAAGGTTTCTTTCAATTCTAGATAATAAGCCTGGTTGTTTTGTTTCTGGCTTCTTAATGAAGTTCCTTCAGAACAGGAACTAGGATGATGTTCTGCACAAAATAATGGCTCTCTATTTTTGATGCATGAAAAGCATCAATGAATGAACTCATCACCAAAGAATACACATAAACATAGGATACATTCTCTGTTTACTCCACTATTCTTTGAAGATCCATGTGTGGGCACACATCTTAGTGTAGGTACCTCCTCTACTGAAGAGATAGCATTCCCTTTTATTCGGTGGTCTTCATGATCTGCTGTGAGCAAAACAATGCACTTAATGGCTAATTCTCTGGTGATGAGCTTTTTCTCACCTGGCTAGTATAGTCCTTGGATAACAGACAACACGGTGCCTCATGGAGCCATATTTGAATCCTTTCGAACTTTGTAAGACCAGGGAGTGGGGCATGTACTATTGGCATGATCTTTAAGAATCCAAAAGTCACCTCCACAAGACATGGGAAGATTCTATCTAGAATTAATATCTTTAGTATGGTTATTGATCATCATCATAATGACACATCTCTTGTGTTTTCAAGGTTTACATACACAGTGAAATGGGTAGCACAGGTATTCCCTTTGTGGAAAAGAAAATTCTTCATTTGGACTTTCACTCTGATTAACAGGGGACAGTTAGATGATGCAGTGGATAGAGCACTTGAAGTCAGGAGGATAGGAGTTTGAATCCAGCCTCAGACACTTGCCATTTATAAGCTGTATGACCTTGGACAAGTCACTTAACTTGATTGCCTCGTTTCCAGGGCCATCTCCAGTTGTCCTGATTCATATCTGGCCACTAGATCCAGATGGCTCTGAAGGAGAAACTGAGACTGGTAACTTAGGACAGCCCCCTCCCTCCCTCAAATCCAAGTCACGTGCTTGTCATGGCATCACCTCCCTGATGTCCTGGTCTTCTTCAAGAACAAAGGACAAACATCCATCCTGATTAATAGGGCAAAATCAAGACAAAGAAAATTAAAAGGATTTTATTGTACTCAAAGTAGCAACACATTAAGGCTGATCACTAGAGATCAGAAATGACTTCAAGATGGAGACAGTTTTTATAGGTAACTTTAAGATGATTCAGACTGGGTCCACCTCAGCAAAAGAGGTTGGGTCCTTGAATCTCAGTTCTTCCCCAAGATGGCAAGGAAGCAACAACTTTCAGTTAAGGATCCCTGATAAAGAGCAGATGATACAGAACTCCACCAGATCTGTGAAGGCATGATAAGCAGGTCTAGGAACAATGGGATACAATGTAACTTTCAACATCTTTTTCTGGATGAGGAAACTGAAGCACCTTGAGAAAAGTCATACAGCTAGTCCTTCAAGGTCTATTTTCCTCTGTTTGTTCTAGCATCAATTCCTCCTTGATCTTGCTTACCTGGTAATCCATAGCATTTATTGCCAATATGAGACATCTTGACATTCCAGTCAAAAGATTTAGAATAGGAAGGGACCTTAGAATTCATGACCCTTATTTGAAAAATGAAAAAAAAAAAAAACCAAACCTGATGCCCAGGAAAAGGAGAGTATCTACCATGTCACCAAATAAGTGGTAGAACTGACATGAAGGCAAAATTTCTGACTAAAAAATCAAAATTCTTTCCATTGTGCAGATTTTATAGTACCTACACCTCAGTCAGTGAAATTTTGAAATGCACAATGCCATTGTAACAACAGTAGTAATCACTGTGGAGGATACAAATGGGCAGAGCTTAATCTTTCTCAGGCCTTGGTTTCTCCCTTCAGGAGATGGTTCCTGGCATGTCCTTTTCTTCAGTCACTGCCCTCTCCTCCCAGTTTTTTTCTGAATATTAAAGCATCTCCACACTGTTACAACAATTAGCTCACTTTTAACCAAGGGACAATATAATAACTCTCAGATCCACAGGGTCCCTTATTCTGATATTCTGAAAAATTATTAAAACAATCACAAAAATTCAAAGCTCCTAGTTAGAAAAATTCCTAATATATGGATAGAAGTTTGGCTCTCTGTACTCTTTTAAATTTTGTGTATTTCCAGATAATCCATGGATTCTTTCATTCTACTTTTTTTTTCAGCCCAGGCTAATGTATATACCATTGAATCCTTCATAACCGAATCTAGGTTTCTTGAAACAGAATCATGATATGGGAAATGCTTAGAAAAGAGAAACAAGAAGAGTATATAATAATCCCTGTTTTGGGATAGGTACGGGGTAGAGAAATTGGAGGAGGATGAAATCTTTTGAAACTTCTAAAAGTCCCTGAAGAGATAGTCACATGGGACAGCTTTTGGTTTCAAAATGCCTGCAGAGAACTGATAGCCCATTTCAGACTTTCCCTTCTCTCTCACTTCTCAGCTCTCCTTTGTCCCTCTTCAAAGGAGACTTGTCCATTGACACGGTACCTCTGCTTCTCTCTAGCTTAAAGTATTAAGTTCCTGGGGGTTTGGGGGTAGGCTGAGGACTCCATCTCTTCTACTGCCACTGCTGCTCAGTTCCTACAATCCCAGATTTGTCATTTCAGTCTGTTTTCTCATAGACAATGTATGTCTTTTTTTTTATTACTTTGTTTTTTGGTTTTTTTTGCAAGGCAAATGGGGTTAAGTGACTTGCCCAAGGCCACACAGCTAGGTAATTATTAAGTGTCTGAGACCACATTTGAACCCAGGTACTCCTGACTCCAGGGCTGGTGCTTTATCCACTGCGCCACCTAGCCGCACTATGTATGTCTTTTTTAAAACTTGTCACTCAGGAATGAGACTGAATGCTTGTCGTTCCAAACTACAACTCTCACAATTCTAGTCACTTCTAGTTATCATAAGATCCCATTATATTAGGAAGGCATTTTCTTGTCATATAAATATATGCCCTCTTTTATGTGTATTAGTTCCTTCACTTTGATTGAGGTCCTTGAAGGCAGGGGCCAAATCAACTACTTCTTTGTCCCACAAACTCTGGTATAGAGTAGGTACTTAAATGTTACTGAGGATTTATGTATACTCTACTAAAAAATATTGTAGTCAGAAGTTCTGAGTTTGAATTCTAGCTCTCTAACCTTAGGCAAGTAGCTCAACTTCCAGGACTATAATTCTCAGCTGTAAAATAAGGACAGGGCATTCACTGTGAATTCAACTAAATTAAATTGCTAGGGAGATTTGGGAAACTGCAGGTAATGATTTGGTGCTCAATAGGGTTTTTTTTTCTGTTTTAAATCAGTTTTTGTTAGAATTTTTAAAAATTACTGTCATTCATGCATCCTCCTTGTGTTGGTGTAGGTTGCGCTGCCAGTTTTTAAGTCGTGCCCTCGGAGGCCCTATCCACCCTAGGACCCACCCAGTGACACCTCCTATGTGATAAACATCTGGCTGTGTGGGTGGTGTCCAAGAGAACTTTTCACATTCTTCCACAATGTGATCTTCCAGGATGAAGTCATGTTAGGGGGATTCCCAACTTAAGTTCTTTGAAGGCGGGGCCATTTCCTAGGCTTTTATTCCATCCCCCACAGTGCCTAGTAAATGATTGGGCACAGAATTAGATTCTCAATTAACAGAGTTGAGTTGGATTGAATTGAAACACTGAGAAAGGGGTTGTGGTATTCTGTCTCTTGAAATGTTTGAAAAAGTGAAAAAGTGATCAATGTGTGTGTGTGTGTGTGTGTGTGTGTGTGTGAGTGTGTGTGTGTGTGGTATGCTGTCCTTCCCTGGTTCTTGTTCTCCTCTTCTGCAAAGTGAATAAAATGGAATATATTTCTAAGATTCCTTCTGACTTTAACAAGTGCCAGCATGGAATAGTGAATGGCTCCCTGGATTTGGAGTAAAAAAAAACAACAACACTCTGAGTTTGAAATGGAGATAATAATACACTAAGCTTGGACAAGTCACTTAAATGTTCTAGTCTTAGATCCCATCTACATAAAATGAGGGGCTTGGAACATGTTCATCTTCAAGTCCCCTTCCAATTCTCAATCTTTTTTCCTACTTTTTTTAACATCTTTTTTTCCAGTAAAATGTCTATTCCCTTCTCTGCCTAGAGAGCCATCCCTTGTAGCAAAGAATTTAAAAGTGGGGTGGAGGTGGGGAGAAGGAAGAGAGAAGTCAGTTCATCAAAACACACATCAGTTAAGTCAAACTATATGCAATGTTCCATACCTATACTTTTGCTCTTCTAAACTACCAGAAGAGGGGCAGCTAGGTGGTGCAATGGATAAAGCACTGGCCCTGGAGTCAGCAGTACCTAGGTTCAAATCTGGTCTCAGACACTTAATAATTACCTAGCTGTGTGGCCTTAGGCAAGCCACTTAACCCCATCTGCCTTACAAAAACCTAAAAAAAAAAAAATACCAGAAGAAAAGGCTTGCCTGGTTATCCTAATTACATAGCATTCAATTTTTCCCTTTTTTCTTTTTTATTCCTCTTCTTTCTTTTTTTCCCTTTTTTCCTCCTTTCCCTTTCCCTTTCTTTTTCCTCTTTCCTTTTCTGTTCTTTCCTTTATTTTTCTTTCATTTTCTTTTCTTCTCCTTTTTTTCCATTCTATTCCTTTCCCTTTCCTCTTATTTTTCTTTTGTTTTGCTCCATAATTTACACTGCAAAATTTTTCTCATTGGTTCCTTTTGCACCACCTTCTCATGCTTCTCTGAATTCTTCATGTCTACTATTTCTTATGGTGCTCCACAATTTTTGTAGCCATTCCCAAATTATTGAATGCCTACTGTGTTTCCAGTTCTTTGTTGCAGATTGAAAATGAAAGATTTCTTCTTTCCTCATGAACTGCTTTCCCATTCTAGGACTTTCTTTTATGATAACAGTAATTCACATTTATATAGAACATTAAGATTTGCAATGCAGTTCTTTCATAATCTATGAGGTTAGTATAGTAATTTAATTGTTATTATCCCAAATCCGTAGAAAAGAAAATAACAGTGAAATGAAAGGATTTGCACAAAAATCAGAGTTCATTAGTAGCTATGCTGGGATGTCCAGTCAGGTCACCTGACTCCAAATTCAGATATTGGCTTAAAGTGTCCTCTTTTGGGAATTGCCAGAAGTTAAAAGAATCATTTCAGAGGCTGAAGTAGTTTAGCCTGGGATAAGATAGATGTACTAGTGGCCCAATGGACAAAGCCTAGACTTGAAGCTAGACCTGAGTTCAAATTCTACCTCAGACCTAGCTGTGTGACCCCCAGGAAAGTTTCCTGGTAGGTACCCCAGTGCTGTTACCATTGCCCCCCATAAATAAAACTGACCAAGTTAACCCCAAATAACTAGTGCCCTGGGGATTAGAGACTCAATTCAACTCTTCTTAGCTACTTCACTTTTTCCAGACCCATGTCCGCTTGGAAGCTAGATGACTCCAAGATCTGCCATGTTAATAACTCCAATGCTGTCCATACAAGTATCTGCCCCAGCCCAGGTGTCTCAAGCCCTTCAGGTTAGGTGGCTGTTCATGTAGCCTGCTCTCTGAAGCATTGATAGAGTGGTCTGTGAACTCATCCTAGGCCAAACTGCTGATGCTATTGTAATGTATCTTCAAACTTCTAGCCAATCTCTCCAGAATTGAGGGTGATTCAATTGCCTACATTTTGTATACTGATAAGTCTGATATGAATACACACACACACACACACACACACACACACACACACACACACGAGATCCCCTCATTCAAATTAATATATTTGGGGGTCCTTTCTGAGGGAATTGGGGGGACAGCTCCACTTTCATGTTTTGGTCACAGGATCTCCTCCCTCTCTAAGCCCAGATGGGCCCAAGAGGTTTTACCCTAACTGCTTTATTTGAACTGTAAAAGCAAACTGCTTACCTCAGTTAACTCTGGACTCTTTAATCCACTCAGTTTTAGACACCTTAAATTCACTAACATGACATTCTACAATTCCCGAGACACTCTTGAGAGTCTGTGTGTGAAAATGAGGAAAAGGGGGGTCTGGCATATTGGCCACAGAACTGCCATTACCTAACTGTCTAATGTTAATGATCCACTGAGACTATCTGCCTTCTCACACATATGAAAGGCCTCTCTTTCTGAATCCTAGTGGAAGAAGTCAGTCTATGAAGACTGGAGGGCTCTGACCTGGATCCAGGCTTAGGGCTGTTTGTAGCCTTCGTGTCTCACACACTGTAGATCCACTTCAATAATTTTGCCAGGTAGCAGTCCCCAGGCTCATTCTACTGAACAAATTAACTCATGGAATGACATGTGGTTCTGGCCTTCCATTTACATCATCACAGAATCTTTCAAGGCACTGATGTTACAGTTATATAGACTACTGATATAGGTAACTAAATGAAACTGGAAAATAAAATTGCTGTTGAGAATATAAAAATTGACTGAACAGATATAGGATGCTAAAATAAAGGTACTTTAATTTATTTTTATTCCATATAACTCACTTATAAAGTCAGAGAAAGACTAAGCAAAGAACTAACACAAAATTTCTTAACTGTTTCCTAGGAGCGAGGTTAAGAGTAGGAAAAGGAAAATTGGGTTATAGTACTGGCTTAATCACTAAGCTACTTGACCTTGAGTGTCTCAAAACACCTTTTAAAAACTTTGTTTCCCCCTCTGGAAAAGAAAAATGTCCACCTTTGATACTCTTCATTCTACATTCTGGGGTTTCCTCTCAGCTCTAACATATAATTATCTATAGTCTCTTTCCAGGTCTGATGGTCTGTATTCCAACATCCTTTCAACTCTGTTATTCAGTGTTCCCAGACTCCCTTACAGCTCTGACATCCTACAGCTCTACCAATTACCCTTTACAAGAAGATTCCTGGTTGTATATGGTCAGGAGTTCTTAATCTAGCATCTGTGGACAAGCTTTAAAAAGACATTTTGCTAACTGTATTGCAAAGGAACTTGTTTCCTTTATAATCTTACATATTTTATTTTATGCACTTAAAAGCCTTTATTTTTTTCTGAGATAAGATCTAAAGACTCAAAAAGACTGCCAAAAAGGTCCATAACACAAAAATGTTAAGAGAGTCTAGAGGACCTTTATTATATGTGAGTCAACTAAATCTTTCCTAGTTCTGAATTTCCATAGTAGCCATTTTTTTCACATTTGTATCACCAATCTACTAATATATAGTAGGCTAAATGCCTATATAAATGTATACTGAATTGGTCATAAGCCTTATGTCTGAAAAGGACCTCAAAAAGTCCTCTGGTCTATCCTTCTTGGATATCTAAAACATTCTAGCTTTCAAATGAGAAAACTGAAGTTCAGAGAAGTTAAATTTCCAAGTTCATTATAAGTGACTTCTCCTATCAACATAATCATAGCAGCTAAGTTACAATTTTTTTTAAAATGCTCTCATCTAGGATTTCAGCTGCAGCTCCCAAGAGTGGTCACTTTATTAGCCTGGACAGTGAGTTGATCACTCCTTAGCTGGTAAAACCTCATGTTCCTGAAGGGAAAGGATCAAGATGACTTTAATGAGACCTTTCTAGCTAAGTTCCAGTATTATAATTGTGAAAAACTGACCCCTAAAATGGCACAGTCCTACTCAGTTTCACTTTGGCTTTTGCTCAGTGAGTCCCCCACCAGTGGTATGAGTCAGGTGGAGATGGGAACACCATGTCAGTGCGGGGATCGTAGTTCATTCAGCTAGGTAGATCAAAGGACAAAGAAAATTCAGGAAGATCAGGTGGGGAGGAAAGAGCATAGACTAGTCATCAAGGAAGACTGGGGCCTGGTTGTCAAGGTAGAGATTGGAGTCAGGAACCAGAGATCCAATATGGTTACAATAGGGTCTGAGCAAAGCAGTGGCTATGTAGGTAGGCAGAAACTAGAATGACAAGAAACCAACAAGACATGAGGTAATCAAGTAACCTGAGCTTTTAACATGGAACACATACAGTTAGGTTTCTTGGCAGGCAATCACCTTGGCATCTGTGGTATGTGTATATATTTGGGGGGGGGGGTTGTCAAGTGATGCATTGTTGACAGCAATGTAACGATTGATTACATCTGAAAGATCATGGCCCCTTAATGTTCTCTCATTCAATTGAAGGCAGGAATGGCTTGTAAGCGGCCTGTGCTATGGAAAAATTCTTGGTTCTGTAAAATTTGCCTTGCCTTTTGGGGAAGGTGTGTGGCTCTCGGAGGGCTAATAAGGAGGAGGTAATAAATGGAGGAAATATTTACACAGGGTTTTTCTTTGATGACACAGGACTAAGTGAAGAAGGACAAACATAACCTTCTTTTCCTAGATGTGTACTTTAATTTGGCTTGGCCACCTGTGTGTGATCATAATTCCTTACTATAGAGTGCTTAATACTTTTCTAAACATTTTCACATACATTGTTAATTTATCCTCATAACAACCCTGTAAGCTATTGTAAGTAGGGTTGATCTGATCAAACCTATCTTATTTATGTGTGAGCTACTGTTTCTTCTCCAGAGGTTCTGTTAGAAATGAATGGAAGTCTCAGAACTACATTTTTCTCTCCTCTTTTCTTGTATTCTCTTCTTTTCCCTCCTCCCTCTTTTCTCACTTCCCCTTCCTCCCCTTCTCTTTTCTCCTGTTCTCTCTTGGGACTCCCTATCTTGCCCAGGCTGGAAATGCAGTGGCCACTCATGAACCTGATCCCAACATTGATTGGCACCACAGTTTTGCCCTATTCCATTCCCACATGAGCCAGTTGGTCTCTCCTTAGACATCCTGGTGTCTTCCTGCATCCAGGGACTTACCATATTGGTCTCAGACTTTATAAGAATACTATTGACTTTAACCTACTGAAACTCAAAGCTCCTGAGTTCAAGGAGTCCCAGTATCCTTAGTTTCCCCACTAATAGAAATCATAGGTATAAACCATCATACTTAGCCAGAACCATTCTTTCAGATGAGTCTCTGAAGAACGGTATAGGAAGTTCTCATTGGTGAACTTTAGTAAACTTCTCATGTCACCTATAGGTATATATAGACCCTAGTTAAGGATCCAAACCTAGGGGCAGAAGCTGATATATATTTCCCTGGACAAGAGCCTAAGATTATTCCAGTGAAAAACGTATATGCTTATCTCAAAAGTTGTCAAGTACTACATTATGTCTTGTACAACATTTCTGAAGTAAAAGGTCTAATAAGAGCTTTCTTGTAACATAGTCATTTATGTATATAATGAGCTTCACTCTGGTCATATTTCCTCAGTATCGGGCTTCTGCATCTCTCCTTTATGGTTCTGGGGTTATCCCTGAGGAGTTGGGCTGTTTTTGCTCTAGTGTCATAGTTCACACTTTCATTCTGGATCTTCTTCCCACTGTTAGCTTTCAATGACTAGGCCCCACTTCCATTTAACTATTTAACATCAATCAACTTTTACAAAGTAATGTTTACTTCAGGGAAAGATCAGTGAGAAAAATATGTACTATCCCCTCAATGGCTTGGGATACATCCTCCCTTATATCACTTAGGTCTCTAGGGAAAGTGAGCTCATACTTAATACAGTTACTACATAGCAATTTGATGTTCAGAAGTGGCAAGATTGCTGAATTAGTCCCTATCTCAATTACTACTGGACTGGCTGCAAACCTGAGAATTCACAAGACTATTGTCTACTATCTCTTCACCAAAAATGAAAGAAAAAAAAAAGCAAAGAAGGTATTCTATACTAATTACTCATGGTTGGACTGTGCCAATGTAATAAAAATGACAGTAACACCTAAATTTATTTATTCAGGATCAAATGTTAAATGCCAATATCAAATTTGGATGACTTTTATTTCAATGTTTTATGGTTATATTCAAGTAATTATAGGAGAATTATTTAATACATTCTATAGTTATTTTGAATGAAATATCTCTCTCTTCCTGCTATGTTTTTGGTGGTAAAATATAGAATGAGATGCAAGAGATGTTGTAAAGGTAGATTTGGCAATTGACTAGATGTGTAGGATGAAGTAGCTGAGGATAATGCTAGGGTTGTGAACCAAGAGGCTGGAAGAATGGTGGGGTCTTCTACAGAAATAGGAAAATTTAGAAGAGGAGAGGGTTTGGAATGAAAGAGATCAAGATGTTTTGGATGACTTGAGTTTAAGATATCACCAGAAAAACAAGTTTGAAATTCTAAAAGGCAACTGGTGATATGAGACTGAAGGGGCTAGATATATAAATCTATGAATCCTTGGTTTAGAGTTGATAATTAAACCTTCATTTCACACATTCAAGCAATTGCTGAGCACTATTAAATTTACATTCATAGCATCACTCACCTATGCTCCCATCTTTTTTTTGCATTTTGGCAAGGCAATGGGATTAAATGACTTGCCCAAGGTCACACACCTTGGTAGTAATTAAGTATCTGAGGCTCGATTTGAACTCAGGTCCTCCTGACTCCAGGGTCAGTACCCTATCTACTATGCCACCTACTATGCCTGATCCCTTCTCTTGATTCACAGTCACTACCTAGTTCAAGCCCTCATCACTGCTCATCTGCATTATTACAAGACTCCTAACAGGTCTACTTGCCTTTTTCCCCTCTCCAATAGATCTGCCACCCAGCTGCCAAAGTAATATTCCAAAATCACAGGTCAGAGCCCCATGATTCCCCTATCAAACTATAGCCCCTTATTTTTCTAGGATCAAATGCAAAGTCTTTGGCATCAAAACATTTTACAACCAGGTTCCAACCTATTTTACCAGCCTTATGATACATTCTTTCTCTCATGAACGCTGTGGTTTTGTCCAACTGGTTTTCTAGCTATCTCTGGGTCCATGTACATACAGGCTGCCATGTACCTGGATTCTTCAATACTAAAGGAAGCACCATCTACTTGAAGCTTTTTTTAAATCCTCCTTCATAAATTACTCTGTATTTATCTTGTGTCTATCTTGTATCTATCCAATTACTACATGTACATGCTGTCTCCCTGTAAGTTCCTTGGAGAGAGAAACTGCTTGCATTTTCTTTTTGCATCCTTATATCTTAATTCAATGACTGAAACAGATGGTGTTTGTTGAATAATTGATTGGTGGGAAGGCAATGAGAGAGAAGCAAGTTTTATGTGTCTGTGTCTCCCCATGATTACCCTGAACAGCTCTTGTCCCACAGCCATGCTTTTTTTACCTTCCTTGAAGAGCTGAGGTTTAGTTCAACATAAAAAGCAATCCTGGGCTGACAGTAATTCAAATTCAGCTATGGGGTGTGTATCTGAATAAGATGCTGAATCCCTAGTCCAACCTGTAGGGATGTGTCTAAGAGAGACCCAGACATTACATCTTGTCTTCAGAGAGCTTCAAGAAAACAAGATTCATACACAAATAATTAGAAACTAAGACAAGGTGGCTTAGCTTGCTAGACTTGGTCTAAAAATCTGAAATCAGTATGGAAAAGGTAAGGGGGCAAAGTTATGAGAACCAGAAGTTGAAAGTAAATCTGAACACTTAAGATGTGTTGCAGAAGGAAGATAGTGAACAACTAAAATCAAATCAATTCACATGCGCCCTCCAGAAGGATCTTGCATAAATAATTTAATAGAATTTAAAAAAATAACAACACCACAAAAAAATAAAGGTTTTCTTTAACATCAAGTTAAGTAGGACAGGCTATTTACAATAGGATCCCAATTTTATGAATGGGTCCCTGTTTTAAAAGGGCCACCCAGAAAAACTATGAAATGACGTTTCTGGAACAGTATTCAAATGTGCAGGTCAGCAGCAGGGGGTTGGGATATGAATGCCAGATTACTCATGGAATTACATGCTTCTAACTACCCTTGAACCCAGAGACCTATGACAGTATTCTCCTCCAAAAAATTTCTTCCAGTAGAAAGAAGGTAGTTAATTTTCTCCATTCTAACCCCAAAACAAGTAGTCAGCAAAGTTTTCTCTTCAAAGAAAAAATATTTGCCAGAAATAATTAATTATCTGGACAGTTTTCTCTTCCATATTGGTGACCTTCCACCTGATTTGGAGCTATAAAGAATATTTCTGTCTGGATTTCTTTTTCCCTTATGCACACTGTCAAGTTTTCCCTTGCCTTCTTCCTTTTCCTCTCAGATGTTGACTGTCAATATCACAGATCACACACACTTTGGCCAAGTCAAATGTGTGGGGCCTTGTAGAAGTACAAAACTGAGATGGAATAAACCAAGTCAATCACCTGTAATCACCATTCGAGGAAGATGAACTCTGTGGCCCTCAGTGATGAGGGTCGTGGGAGGAAATGGAAGCCACGGGAGAATGAAAAAAAGGGAATATAAAGGTTTGGGTTTTTTTTTATAGTTTCATCCAAATAACCTAAATTTAGGTTTAATTTCATACTTTTTATTTAAAAAATTGAGTGAAATGAAAATGAGATTTAATTATAGACACAAAAAGAATTAATCATTGAGAAGAGAGAGGAATGAGGCCAGACATGAGATAGCAAGTTAGCACTTGATCAAAAAGGAAAATTTCTCCCCCTCCTTTAATAACCCAAATGCCTTTGACTTTAATCTTGTTTTGTTGAGGGGATCTGTGTGGTTCCACTACATGGGAAGAAGTTTTTACAGTGTTTTAAGTCACTGAAACAGGAAGGTTTTTAAAATTATTTAGTAACCTGGCAACAAACCACACCACCGATTTCAACAATCCAACAGCACAACTGCAGGTGTGTCTGAGAGCCCCAGTGCCTCTGTTAAGACTATTCTATGCCAGAACATTTATTAGAATCTATTTGAGAAAAAGACACAAAGTTAACCTATTTTTATTCCTTTCCTAGTCTTCCTTTACCTTATTTTTTCCTTCTTAAATAAATGTATTTTTTTTTTTGGAGCCTGGGGTCCCTCCTTGTTCTGTATGTGGTAGCATGTTGTTGTGACAGCTGATTTGCAGTTAGATGCTTTTCTTGGAAGCAAAAAAAAATACATTTTTATACCAAGAGGAACATCACATGAACAAGCTCACTGGGTAAACAGCACCAGGGATAGAGCAGTTCTTGCTCAGTGAGAAGTATGTCATTTCTCCCTGACTTTATTTTGAGTTTTCCATGTGTTAGTCAGGAACAGGATAAAAAATATGTTTCAGAAAGTTTAAGGAAATAAGAAATTAAAGGCGAGAAAAATAAGCTACAAAGAAGTATCTAAAATTAGTAGCCAAGCATAGTGGAACAAACCCCAATTAGCTATTTTTGACTGTTGAAAAATTAATCTTCTAATACTTCTATTTTAAGGGTACCCACACCCTTTTCCCTTTTGTTGTTTTTTCTTTTTAAAACATTAATCAGTACCTCCTGCTCTCTACCAACCCCCCAAGTAAAACAAAACAAAAAACAAACTTGAAAAAATAAAGTCCTCAATAGAGTCCCTGCCTAGTTTGGCAAAACTAATTTTTACATTGTCCATGTCCAAAAAACGTCTCTATCTGCATTTTAAGTTTGATACTTCTCTGCCATGAGATGAGATACATGTTTTAACATCATTCTTGTGGACTCATAGTTTAATCACTGAGTTGATCAGAGTTCTAAAATCTTTCAAAGTGTTTTTCTCCATAATATTATCATTGAATAAATTTTTTCTTAGATCAGCTCACTTTGTATAAGTTGATAGTCTTCTCAGTTACCTTGAAAATATTTTATTATTTCTTATGGTAAAATAATATTCCATTTCATCCACAATTTGGCTAGTCCTTCCATAAATAAACCTTGGTTAAGTGTTCAGTTCAAGGTCCTGGCCTAAATGTTGAGAGTACAAATATAGGAGGTAGTGTGGTATAGTGGATAGAACTTGAATTTTAAAAAATTTTTAAATTCTGAATTTAACGCCAAATAAAATAAGCATATGTATATATGTAATAAAATAAGGAGGACTGTACACAAGTGTAAATCTCTATTATGTGCAGCTTGCTTTTACAATACATATATATATACATATATATATATTAATTTTCAAAGCTGTCCTATTTGTTCTTCCTTCTGGTCTTCCTTCTATTCTCTTCTGTGTATTAAAAAAGGTTTCAATAAACCTCTTGTAACTTTGTTCTTTTTGGGCTACCCTATCCCTAGACTCCTTCTTCCTGCCCCTATACAAACTGATTGGGGAAGGGCAAAGAAATCCTTGTAACACATACTTATAGTAATTCATAAAATATTTGAATGTATTATTTTTCATCTTGAAACCACCATTTTCTATCAGGAGATGGGAAACATGCTTTATTGTTGGTCCTCTGGAATTGTGGTTAGTCATTACTTTGATCATTGTAAAGTGTTTTGTAGCTGTTTGTCTTTACAATGTTGTTATTGTATAAATTTTTCTGGTTCTGCCCTCTTCACTCTGCATCAGTTCATACAACTCTTCCTGAGTATCTCTGCGATCATATATTTTTAATGTTTCTTATGGAGAATAATATATAATAATAATTTGTTCGGCTATCTGATGGTCAATTCCTTTATTTCTAATTCTTTGCTATAATAAAAACAGCAGACTATTTTTGTACAAATAGGTCCTCTTTAATCTCTTTGCAGTACAGTACAGACCTTGTAGTGGAACAAAGAGTTTAGCCAAAATGGTTATACCAAATTATGGCTCCAAGCAGTGGACTTGAAATCAATAAAAATTCAGATCTCACTTCAAGTATTTACTCATTGTATGATTCAGGGCAAATTATTTAATCTCTCCGAGTCTCATTTCTTCATTTATGAAATGGGAATATTATGATCTTTTTGTCATAGTGCTATAGCAAGGATATCCTGAGATAATATATATACAAAACACATTGTTAACCTTATATTACTCTATAAATAGGATGTATAAATCACCATCATAATTACTATTACTAATAGAAAAAACAGAGTCAACTACTGGTCAAGACAACTACTGGAAGAGAATTCAAACTGTTCAGATCCCATGTACCTATTTCATTCCAGTCCTGAAAATTTAATTACACCAAATAATTTTTTAGGTTTGTTTTTTTTTTGCAAGGCAAGCAGGGTTAAGTGGCTTGCCCAAGGCCACACAGCTAGGTAATTATTAAGTGTCTGAGACCGGATTTGAACCCAGCTACTCCTGACTCCTGGGCCGGTGCTTTATCCACTATGCCACCTAGCCACCCCCAGGCCAAATAATTAACAAGAAATTCAGGGAGAAACTATAAGAGTAACTTCTTCCATACCAGACCTATAAAACAGATTAGACAGAAGCCCAAGGGCAATAGGAAAGTTTCCAGCAAATTAAGCACCAGCAAGGTAATTTCCTAGCACAGCCAAGGGCACATATAACTTGCAAAGCTCAATGTGGAGACAGCAAGAGCAGAGGGAATCCAAGAAAGCACCCCCCCCCCCCCGCAAGGGAGGAACTTGAAAAGTGCCGGAGACATAGCAACAGAAGGAATCAGCAGTAGTCCCGGATATGCCAGGCCTAGGGGCTCTGAGGTCTCTAACACTCTAGCCTTGGAAAATAAGTCAGGGAGGGAGAAATTGAGAATCAGTGAACTCCCTGAAAACTCTGATTTAAAAAAAATAGCCTGGTTAACTATACTTCAAAATATTATAAATTACAACTACCTTTATCTATTAGAATCTGAAGACTAAGTAAAGATAGAAAGATTCTAACAAGAAACCCCAAAAGGCAATATCCCTGGAAAGTCATAACTGAAATGCAGATCTCCCCTGTCAAAGAAAAAAGTACTGCAAACATCCAGAAAAAAAAAGGAATCTGAGTGCCAAAATAAACTACATTTAGTATCACAAAAAGCTACTATTATAAATGAGAGATCTTAGAATAAAATATTCCAAAAGGCCAGAGATATGCTTTTTACCAAGAATAGCTTAATTCTTCAAAGCTTAAAATTAATCCTACAGAAAAAAGTAGATTTTTAATAGATTAGAGGAGTTTTAAGTATTTCTGATAGAAAGATCAAAGCTGAATAGGCATTTTGAAATATAAATGTAAAGAGTCCAGGGAAATTTAGAAAGATATATTTATTTGAAAATTTGGAAAAAGTTGCATGATATTGTAGTACTAGCATTCTAATAGGTCCAGGAGGCAAAGGGCATTAATAAGTGTTTACCATGTGCAGGTCCTTGCTAAGCAAATAGCAATATACAAGCAAATACAACAAAAAGATGGTCCTTCACTTCAAGGACTTTACACACTAATGGAGAAAGATAACACATGAAAGGGAATTGATAAAAAGTTGGAGGAAGAGGTACCTGAGAGAGGAGCAGAGTGGTGAAGGAATTCTAGAGTCAGGTGGCAGAGCCCAGGGATAAATGAAGATGTGAACAGGGCTGGCCTGGTCACTTTCCTTAAAACAGAAGTTATAGGAGGAAATGACCAATCAGAGGACAGGGCAGCAGGGGCAGAATGATCACCAGGGTGAGAAGGTAGAGCAATGAGACAGGATAGAACGAAATGGAGCCCAGAAAGGAATGAATTTGGAAGGAATAATTGGAGGTAGGAAGGGAGGGGGGAGAGAAAGAGAGAGAGAGAGAGAGAGAGAGAGAGAGAGAGAGAGAGAGAGAGAGAGAGAGAGAGAGAGAGAGAATCCCTTTAGGATTTTAACGGATATATCAAGTTAAAAAATAAAAACAAAATCTTTTAAGTAGATTGTTTTTGTTCTGAGTGTTTGAGACAGAAATGAGAAGGAAGGGTAAAGGGAATACACTAAAGGAAAAAGAAGGTGTAACCTGGACTCATAACTAGGTTGCACCAAAGGAAGACTATATAAACATGAAGAGAGGGTGAGCAATAGATGAAACTCATTCTTATCTCAAAAGAACAAAAGTGGTTGGACACAAATTATTTTGTGTAAAAATACATCAAATTAACATGGAAACTGAGGTGTTGGGAATGTGTGTGTCCAAGATAGAAGATAATATTGAGGAAAGGAGCAAAACAAACTTACTAATCCTAAAGGAAGAATTCAAAAGGAAAAGGGGAAGGACAGGAAGAAAGCAAAAACTAGAACCAAAGAGGATAACTAAGATTGCTGCTTCTCCTCCATCCTTGAAGGACATCAGGGAGGTGATGCCATGATATGCAAGTGAATTTGATTTAAATGAGGGAGGCTGTGCAAATTCACCAGCCTCATTTTCTACTCTGGAATCAACTGAGCCCAGTGATCAGATATGGAACAGGTGATTGAAGATGGTCCTAAGATTGCTTCTTAAGACAATTGGGGAATGGCTGAAAGTTGTGATACATGAATGTTATGCAATATTTTTGAACTTTAAGAAATGCAAAGGAAACTACTCAGTGAATCCTGGATAGTATGAACAAATAAAGAATGAACTGAGCAGAACTAGTAACATTTATACAAAGATAGAAATACTATAAAAAATTCAAAAGATTTAATAACTCTTATTAATAAAGTGACCAACTAGATCTCCAAAAAAACTGTGGATAAGTATAGTCTAGTGTCAGATGTAAATAGGTACATCCTTTTTTGGATGTGGCCATTGTGTGGATTTAAATTGATGGATGGATGATGCTTGTCACAAGGGATTTCTTTTTTTAATGGAAAAGGATTCAAGAATAGTGAGATTTTATATATATATATATATATATATATATATATATATATATATATATATATGGTCATTAAAATAATATGTAGAATTTATCACATACTTCTAGAAAATATAAGTGGTATGAAATGGAGCTTCCTAGTTTCATACAGAATCTTCTGTGTTTTGCTTGGTTTATAAAAACGTTCTTTTGCTGATTAAATTCAGAAAATACATTAAAAAGAAAAAAAATTTAAAAGAAAAAACAACCCTCCTAAAGGGAACAGTCTCTGGCCTCAAGAAGCTCACAGTCTAATAGATGGTAAGGAAAACATTGGCAAGGAAATATGAAAGATAGGAAAAGAGTAAGATGGAGATAATACTTGTGGGAAAAATCACATACTCTGATTAGAGAACAACATGAATAATGTAATTGTGGTAGGAACAAAAATAGGTCAGGAAGAGATCATTTCAGGTTGGAGCTATGAAGGGCTCCGGTAGGAAATAGAATTAGACTAAGACTTTAAGGAATGGATTTTGTCTAGAGGGACAAGGAGGGAAAGAAAACCTGAAGGGGCACTAGGATGAAGACAAGATATAAGGCTATATATGGGAGCCATGTTAAAGTATGAGCTGACTGGAAAAGAGGATGTATGTGTATGTAGTAGAGAATAAGCTTATTTGGGTAACTTGAGGCTTGATGTGGATAGCATGGAATGAATGCCAGGTCAAAGGATTTGAGCTTGTTCTGATAAAGACCTTAGTCTTTGGACTAGGAATTAGGAGATCTTAGTTGGGGTCTTAGTTCATCAGGCAACTTGCTGGGACATTAGGCAAATCCCTTTTTTCTCTCTGGGCCTCAATTTCCTCCTCTGTAAAATCAAAGGATTGTAGAGTACATGATCTCTAAAATTCCCTAACATTCTCTGATTCTAGATAGCTGTACTGTATTAAAAAAGATCAGAATCTGCATTTCATTTTCATCAAGCCTCAAACATAAGGGAAGAATTAAGCTTTGAGGGAGTATCATTTCCAAATTCAAGTAGACTTTTGTCTTGGAGCCTCCCTCCATAGAAAAATCTTGGAAAGTTGATATTGACAGGCATGCTTTCTTTTTGAATTGCATGTTTATTTAGTTATTCAGTCTGTGTGCTTGCTGGGATGGCATCTTGTGATAAACATCTGCTTTTGGTGAGGGTCTTGGTGGGGGTGAGGAGAGTTGTTGGGACTTAGTCATGATCAACACACAATCACTTCTATATCACAAACAAAACATTTAAGATAACTTCCCTAAAACAGAAGATAAAGTTCAAAGGCCCGATTTACAATCCTTTCATGAGGACTTTGTAAATGATGGACTCCAAATACTAGTCAAAATGGTCTGTTCCCATAACTAACAAGTCATGTACATTCTTATTTCATGTCTCTATTAGAACATTCTCTTTCCTTCACCTGTTGAATTTCTAGTCATCCTTTAATTCTCAACCCAAATGCTACCTCCTCCAGGAAACTTGATTCCCCAGAGGGTAAGAATCTTCCTCTTCAGATTTGCATATCACTTAATTTTGAAACTTTCAGAGCACTTCCCACTAAATTTTGTGTATTTTACTTATATTTATATCTTATTCCCTTATTCCCATCAAGGAAGGGGACCTTATTTTATCTAAGTAATTTTTATATCCTCAAGTATCAAGTAAGCACAGACCCTTAAGTTCTTTGTTGAATGTTCAATGAATAAGCTGTTTAAATAAAAATAGTGCAAATTTCCACAGTATATTTACAAAGATTTCTTCACAACAATGAGACAGGCAACATAGCTAGCATTATATTCCCTTTTGCAGTCAAGGAAATCTCTGCTTGTCCTAATAAGAGATGGTTGGATTAGATAACTTAAGGTCTTTCCATCTCTAAGACTATGATCTTATGAAGTATGAGCTGGCTGGGATTTCAACTCAGGTCTCAACACCTTTTTTTGCAAGGCAATGAGGGTTAAACAACTTGCCCAAGATCACATAGCTAAGCAAGTCTTAAGTGTCTGAGGTCACATTTGAACTCAAGCTCTCCTGAATCCAGGGCCCATGGTCTATCCACTGCTTCATCTAGCTGCCCCCAATAAGTCTCAACTCTGAAGAAAGATGGAACCCACCAGAGATGAAAGAAGTGTACTGTAAATCACTTAGATGTTTTCTACAGTTTATGACTCCTGTCCCTTTTATCTTCTGCATGTTCTGTAGGATGAAATAAATCTTGTACCTGATACATACTAACTTGAATACTTGTGTAAAAGATAGGAACTTCCTTAATACATTCATAGATATATGTATTCTTAAATCTCCCAAAATGGGAACATTCTGAGTTAGGACAATGAGAATCAAAGAGATAATATTATTTGGGGATAACCCCCAATATAAGAGCTTGGGGGCCATTATACATGAAGTTAAAGATAGTCCAGGCAAGAAGTGAGAATATGCTGAACTAAGGTGAGTGGAGAGAAGAGGATGGATTTAAGAGAGGTCACAGAACTAAGACTTGGGAACTGATTGGACATGGGAGTTTAAGGAAGAGGACATAGTCAAGGAAAGTCTAAAGTTATAACTGAATTCTGTCAAAGTTCAGCTTGAGAGCTTCCTTCTTCCTGAGGCCTTTCCCGATTCCTCTCCCTCCCACCATTATTGAGACAACTTTGTACTTTTTGTATATTTGTATGGACTTTGCAATTTATGAACTTGTGTACACATAAGCTCCTTTAAGTAGATAAGTGTTCCAATCTCATCATATCTCACATAGTTGGTGCTTAATAATTGACTGGAAGGATAATGATGTCCCAAAGAGAAACAGAGCCTTTCCTTATGTGCAAGTATAGTTTAGTTATTCTCATTGTCATTGAGAATGTGGCATTACATAATTCTAACACATAGCTTCATGCTGATGTTAAAAAAAGATGTGATTTTGTACCTTTGAGTGGCTAAAGATTATTGAAAATACTGCATCACCTCTCAAATATGATCTACCCTAAGTAAAAACAAAATTCAGCTAGGAAACAATTTTACAGTCATATTTCTGATAAATGTCTCACTTCTCAAATAAATAGAAGACTGATCAAATTTATAATAATACAAGCTATTCCCCAGTTGATAAGTGGACAAAGCATATGAACAGGCAGTTTTCAGAAAAAGTTTATTTATAGTAATATGAAAATCATTATTAGAGAAGTGCAAATTAAAACTCTGAGGTACCATCTCATACTTATCAGATTGACTAATATGACAGAAAATGAAAATGATAAATATTAGAAAAGATGTGCAAAAATTGGAATACTAATGCATTGCTGTTTTGAGTTGTGAACTGATCCAACCATTCTGGAGAGTAATTACCCAAAGGCTTATGAAACTGTGAATGCTTTTGATTAACAATATCCCAAAAGATCTAGACTATATCGCAAAGAAGTCATAAAAATGGGAAAATTGACCACATTCACAAAAATTTTTATAGCAGTTCTTTTTATGGTGGTAAAGAATTGAGGGGATATCCCTCAATAAAGGAATGGTTGAACAAATTGTGTTTCACGAATATAATGGAATACTATTTCTCTATAAGAAATGTTGGGCAGGTGGATTTTGGAAAAACCTGGAAAGAATTAGATGAACTGATGCTGAGTGAAGTGAGCAGAACCAGGAGACTACTGAATACATTAACAGCAACAACATTCTGTGATGATCAAATAAAATAAACTTAGTTCTTCTCAGCAATACAGTGATCCAAGACAATTTGAAAAGATTCATAATAAAAAATGCTAACTATATCCCAAGAAGGAAATATGGAGTCTGAATGTAAATCAAAGCATAATTATTACTTTTTTTTGTTCTCATGGTTTTTTTCTCTTTTGTTCTGATTCTTTCACAACATGACTAATGTGGAAATGTGTTCAACATGACTGCACATATATAATTTAAATCAAACTGCTTGGAACTCAAAATCTTACAAAAAGTTAATTTTGAAAATTATCTTTACATGAAATGAGAAAAATAAAACACTAAAGAAAAAAAGTAATAGTATTCATACTTAGATTCCACCCCCCCCCCCCCCTTTACTCTGGCCAGGAAGCATAGCTTAGTGGAAGGAGAATAGAGTGAGAGGCAGAAGACATAGGTCCTAGTCCTAACTCATTGACTAACTGTTCCTCTTGAGCAAGTCACAATTTCTCTAATTTCCTTGTTTCTGAAATAGTAAGGGTGAACTGGTTAATCTTCTAAGATCTTTTCCAACACTAGCATTCTATGACTTTAGGGAGCTTCAAAACAAGTCAAACTTTCATGAGTCCATACATTCATTCCACAAACAACACTCTATATTTTGTTAGGTGATGGGAAAGATGCAACTACCTACCTTCAAAGAGATAAAGGCATACTTTGCATCTTCCCAACCTGGAAAAAGTAGTAGGTAGGGAAGAGAAAGAGATCCAATGAATACATTTCTACATTTGTTTTAATATACCTATTATACAGCTCAATATGGAAGGTTCATGTATGTTTTTTACAATGCTTTTTTTTTTGGCAGGGCAGTGGGGTTAAGTGACTTGCCCAAGGTCACATTAACTACTAATAGCAAGGTAATAAGTGTCTGAGTCTGGATTTGAATTCAGGTCTTCCTGAATCTGGAGCCAGTGCTCTATCCACTGCATCACCTGCCCCAATACTTTCTTTTAAATTTTTTGTTTTTATTTGCTGATAATTGCTCAATTTCTTCTAGTACCTCTTTACATATAACAAAGACTATTTTTAAAGGAAATAAAAAGGATGAACAAGAAAAAACTTCTTAAAACTGTAAAGCAACAGATTTTAGGGTTTTACTTTCTCAATTTCTATGTTTTTTTGTTTTATTAGTTTAATCTATTCACATGTAAAGTTATGTTAGGTTTATATTTTTATCTTTGTTTCTAATATAACTTTCTTTTACTGAATTGGAATTTTTAAAAAAATCCTTTTTGAAGATATTTCTAATGTTATTTTTGCTTAATCTGTTTTAAGGAAATCCTTAAAGGTTCTCTTCTCAATTCCTTTCTCCATTCATTCATTCAATGGTCAAAGGACACAAACAGGCAGTCCCCAGATGTTTGTTCATTTTTGAAGAAGACCATGACATCAGGAAGGTGATGCCATGACAAACACATAAATTGGATTTGAGTGAGCAGATGCTATGTTAAGTCACTAGCCTCACTTTCTCCTCCAGAGCCATCTGGGTCTAGTGACTAGATATGGGTCAGGACAACCGGAGAGGGCCCTAGCTGCAAGGCAATCAGGGTTAAGTGACTTGCCCAAAGACACACAGTATGAGTCAAGTGTCTAAGGTCAAATTTGACAATCAGATGAAAAAACTGTATGATTAGTACCATTCCACATCCACCAGACTGGGCCAATGTGACAGAAAATAATAATGACAAATGCTGTGGTGGCAAAGGACTAGGGGATATCAATTATAGAATGGCTGAACAAACCATGATAGAACACCATCTCACTATAAGAAATAAGCAGGATGATTCCAGAAAAATCCAAAAGTTATACAAGGAAACAGAAGTAGCAGACCACCCTACAAAGAAACAGCAACACTATTGTGTGTTTCATGATTATCAACCATGAAAGACTCAACTACTCTGACGGATACAACGAACCAAGACAATTCCAAAGGACTCATGATGAAAAACACCACTTATCTCCCTAGAGAGAACTGATGAATGTGTAATGTTTTTCATTTTCACTATTTTTCTGTCTTCTCCTCTCAACATGGCAAATACATAAATGTTTTGAGTGATTTCACAGATATAATGGATATCATATTGCTTGCCTTCTCAATGGGTGGGGGGAGGAGATATGAAACTCAAAATATAAAAGGAATGTTATAGATACATAAACATTCTTCCATTTCCCTACTCCATTTGTCCACCTTTCTCTTAGATTTTGATGTTTACATATTAATTCCTTTTTCATTCTACCTTTACATTTTTTCTCCATTTATTTTTTTCCTTCCTCTATCCTCCCTTTTTTAGTTTTTAAAATTAGTCTTTTTAAAAAAAGATTTCTTTACTTTGCTATATCTTCATTCTTTTTTGTCTATTCTAAACAGTTTTTCTTTCCTTCATGATTCTTATACATCTTCATTTCTTCTTTAGCCTGGGTTCCTCATAGAATTAAAACTTTTTCTTTTTTGCTTATTTGGGGAGATTTGCTAAGGCAGATTCAAATTTTTCAGTTGTGTCATTTTTCCTGTATAGGCCAAACATTCTTCTTTGAAGATTCTTATTTTTCTCTTGTACTATTCAGGAACATCTTGGTGTGGTTCCATATTCTTAGAAACCAAAGCTTTTGCTGCTTTATCATGTATTGCTTCATTTTTCTTTTGTTTACTCGGATTTCTGGGTCTGTTTAGATGCCATCTTCCTTCTGTTATTAATAACTAACCTGCGGATTATAGTAGATATACTTGCATTCAACTTTTTAAAAGGAATTTTCTTCTGGGATCTTTGGTAACTTCAGTCTTCTTTATTCTTCTATCATTCAGTATCTGATTCTTTTCTCTTGATGGCAGATGCCTTGAAGGTTGAAACTCAATGGTATGTCTATTGCTTCCCACACTACTGAGGAATTCAATTTTCACTAGCCTCAAACCTTACATCATGTAACTAGGGAGTCAAGCACTAGTCCCAGCTGGATTCTAGTCTCCTTACCTTCTGTCCTGGTGTGGCACTCCACATATGGCACTCTATTCCAGATTTCTCCTAATTTAGTCCAGTGGTTGACCAGACTTCTGATTTCCTACATCTCCAGGTCCTCTGTGATCATGAATCACTAGGCTCCCGCAATGCCATATTGCCACAAGATGCCTAATTTGCTTGGGAAAAATAAATTCCATCCCTTCAAGGGGGCAAAAGCAGTGGGACCTGATGCTCCTCTGGAGGCAGATGAGAGCTGGTGAATCCCCCTGGGGCTCTGAAAGCTGCTTGCCTTCATCTCCAGTCACTGGGAAGTGATTGAGTATGCACACCTCATGTTTTTAATGAACAATATTCAACTCAAACATTTGCACAAAAGCAAATAAGACTGGGTATTACCACCTCCTCCACAGTTGATCTAAACTAACAGTTATGCACCGTAACTCCCCAACCCCAACTTTAATAATATTTCAATTTTGTTAACACGATTGTAAGGATATGATTCATTCCAGAAATATTGGTATGCTGTTCCATCATCATAATTTTCTTTTACATAGCTGTTGTTTCTATGATTTATTCTTTGATCCACTCATTTCTCATTGTTAAACTTCCATTTGGGTATCTTTTCTTTGCTTGTAATATGTTTCCATGAGTGGTCAATTTGTGTAAAAGTTCCAGCAAACTATATATAGTTTCCTATATACTGGTGTATAGCAATAAATTATAAAATTGGTATATAGGTCTTATACTTTAAAACAGTATAAAGGTGCAGACAATATGTAAAATTTTTGCTACCCCATTTAGAAATGTAATGACTTAATTCTCCAGAAATTTGTTCACTTTACAGATTTTTTCTCATTTATTTTTAGACTAGTCAAAAACTGAGAGAGCAATACATTAGCTTCCTGTAATAATTGTGTTGCTGCCTCTTGAAGTTATCTTCTTGGAGCTCAGATGTGTCCTTTATGAATTTTAATGCAAATTCCCAGAGCACATAAGTTCATTACTAATATTCATTATTTTATGATTCCTTTCTGCATGATATTTACCTATTTACCCTTTTAAATTTTTGAATACCTTTGAAAGCATTACAGCAACTATTATTATTATTATTTTTTGCTTTTTACCCCTCCATATAACTGTTGTAAGCAGTGCCATGGTTCTTCAGTTCCTTTTTTTTTTAAAAAGTGTTCCTGTTCCTATTGGCTTCCTTCCTCTCATTCCTGATCCTTTGTTGCCTTTAGGGCTCTATTGGTCTCTCCTGCTTTTTTCTGGTTATATATTTCTTCCCCCCTTGACTGGAGGTGGGTGGGGGAATGACACTTTTTGGGATGCAATTGTTGTGGTGACTTGTCTGGGATCACATCAGTGGTTAAGTGTCTTCTTGACTCCAGGCCTGGTACTACATCCACTTGCTACCTAGCTGCCCCAATCTAACAATGATAGCTATTAAAAATCACAAAAATCTGAGACCCTTTTTACTGGAAGATTCCAAGTAGAGAAGCTTTTTGCTGTTAAGAGCTACTTGCTCAGGCATAGATTAGAGGTGTCAAGATTACTCCTGTAACAAGTTTAAAATGTAACTGGGAAATGTTTGACTCTATAATGTGAATATGTAGGGCTTTTGTTTTTGTTTTCCTTTCATCTTAAATTTATTCTTTTCTCACTCCTACTGTTAACTCCCCCCTTTTGTTAATATTTTGTTTTCCAATTATATACAATAGTAATATGTACCCATCATTTTTTTTTGCAAGGTTCTGAATTCTACAATTTTCCCCCCTCCTCGCTTCCCTCCTCCCCTCCCCACAGAAAGCTGTCTTATAGTCCCTACATTGTTTCCATGTTACACACAGAGATCAAACTTTCCATTCAGTTCTGGTCACCTCAATAGGAAAGTTTGAAAGTTCCCTGTTTCATTGAAAGTTCATCTTTTCCCCTGAAAGAGGATATTCAGTTTTGCTGGGTAGTTGATTCTCAATTGTAAACCAAGATCTTTTGCCCTCGAAATATCGTATTTCAGTCCCTATGAAGTAGATGCCGCTAGATGCTGTGTAATCCTGACTATGAAGTTTCAGTAGTTCAATTGCTTTTTTCTGGGAGTTTTGGAATTTGGAATATTCCTGGAAATTTTTCTTTTGGGATCTCTTTCAGGTGACTGGTGAATTTCCTCAATTTCTATTTTACCCACTGCTTTTAGGATCTCAGGGCAATTTTGCTGTATTATTTCTTGAAAAATGAAGTCTAGGCTCTTTTCCTGATGTGGCTTTCAGATAGCCCAATAATTTTTAAAATTATTTCTTCTGGATCATTTTTCGAGGTCAGTTGTTTTTCCAGTGAGATATTTCACATTTTCTTCTAATTTCTGGTTTTTGGGGAAGTTTTATTTCTTCCTGATTTCTTGCAAAGTCATCAGCTTCCTTTAGTTCCATTCTGCATTTGAAGAAGTTATTTTCCTCAGACAGCTCTTTTAATCTCCTTTTCCAGCTGGCCAATTCTGCTTTTTAAGGCATTCTTCTAATTTGCTTTTTGTTTTACTTTTTTTTCCACTAGGCCTTAACTGGTTTTTAAAATTAGTTTCTTCAGTAATTTTTTGTATTTCTTTCACCAATCTGTTGATTTAGTTTTCATGATTTTTCTGCATCACTCTCATTGCTCCTCCCAATTTTTCCTCCATTTCCCTTAATTGCTTTTCAAAGTTTTTGTTTTGAGCTCATCCACAGTCTGAACCCACTTTCTATTTCTCCTGGAGGTTCTGGATAAAGAAGTTTAATTTTGTCATCATCTGAGTATGTTTTGATCTTCCATGGAACTAAAGTAATTCTCTATGGTCAGATTCTTCTTTTTTTTTTCTGCTGTTTACTCATTTTCTCAGCCCAAGACTAATTTACAGTACTTCCAAGGTTTGGGGTTTGTTTTTTTTTGGGGGGGGACACCCCACTGGGACCTTTATTCCTCCAAGGTCTTATGCTTTCTTGCCTGTGTTTTTATATGTAGATAACCACCTCACTTCCCTCTGCCCTGGAGCTGTAAGGAGGGATCCTGCTTGGCTATCATAATATGGAAGTCCAAACTGCAACCTTGATCTGAGCGTAGGCAAGCACCAGAGTCCTACCCCAAGGGAGAGCAGAGCAATTTCTGTAGTCTTCCCTGATCCCCTTACCATCTGCGGGCTTTGCTCTGGGGGTACAGGCTGCTTTCTCCAGATTCTTGCTGCAGCTGTGGCCAGTGCTCCCTCACTCCACACTCATTCTGGTGTCACAGAATTCTCTCCCCACCCCTTCAATTTGTTCCTGGGCTGTGCTGCAAACAAGGCTTTTTCTGCTTCCCATTTCTGGTAAAACACAGCTTTCCCGCGAAACTTAAAAGTTTGATCTTGGACTGGGAAAATGTACCAGTCAGTCTTTCTGTGGGTTCTGCCCCTCTAAATTTTGGCTAATCATAATTTGTTGGCTTTTGGAGTTTTTTTTGGGGGGGTGTTCCCAGGAAATACTGCCTTCACACCGCCAACTTGGTTCTGCCCCTGAATATGTAGTTTTCTAAGACAATATACTTCCTGCAGGAATTATACCCTTCCCTAGTTTTACCCTACTTCCCCAGACAACTCCAGGTCTCTTCCAACTGAATTTTTGTGTTTCTGTGTAATCTCTGCGAGATACTGAATAGGAGGTTGAATTTGGAGTGATCAGGGTTCAAATTTACTATGATCCTGTGGGACCAGAAGCAAAACACAATCTTTCTGAACAAAGAAATTTTTCACAAGTTATACACATCCTTGACATATTGTTGTGGCACATAATAGCCTTTATATAAAGATTACCTATATTATTACTGAGCTAAGGAATTTTCTAGCCCAACTTCCTTACTTTACTGGTAAGGAAACATCAATGTGAAAGAAAAGTTACACAAGTCATGGGCTAAGTCATAAAACTAGCTGCCTTCCAACCAGCTATGATTATCCCTTAACAACCTCTTACAACTCCTCAAATCATTTCTTATCAATCCATCCATCAACTCTCAATTCAATAAACATTTACTAATTGAACACCATTAACAATGTAATCCCAAGCGGGCGGCTAGGTGGTGTAGTGGATAAAGCACCGGCCTTGGAGTCAGGAGTACCTGGGTTCAAATCTGGTCTCAGACACTTAATAATTACCTAGCTGTGTGGCCTTGGGCAAGCCATTTAACCCTGTTTGCCTTGCAAAAACTAAAAAAAAAAAAAGAATGTAATCCCAGATGAGGATAAAAAATACACACTTTTTTCCTTCAGGTAGTTTACAGTCTAACTGAGGTTAAGCCACATACATAATTATCATATTGGAATATGGGAAAGACAAAGCAAGAATTCCAGCTATATACTAAGAAAATCTGAAGAGTGGATAGATCACTTCCAGCAGTGGGAAATGAAAGAAGAATGTAAGAAAGAGGGTCTTGAGGACTTCAGTGGGTAGAAATAGGTGATGTTTGTCCTTCATTCTTCAAGAAGACCATGACATCAGGGAGGTGATGCCATGACAAGCACTTGAATTTGAGAGAAGGGGTGCTGTGCTAAGTCACCAGCCTCACTGTCTCTCCTCCAGAGCTATTTGGGTCCAGTAGCTAAATATAAATCAGGATGGCTGGAAATGGCCCTAGATGTGAGGCAAAGAGGTTTAAGTGACTTGCCTAAGGTCATACTGCTACTATTTTTTAAAATTTATTTTTATTCTAATTTTGTACAAATGTTTTTCTTTACATTAATAAAATATACTTGTTTACAAGTAAACAAAATACCCCTCCCCCCATGAATATAGATAGACTTGCTTGGGCTTGGGCAAAAAAGTAAAGGGGGGAGAAAAAAATTAAAATTAAAATTAATTATAGCTATGGCCAGGTGGCACAATAGACGAAGCACCAGCCCTGGAGCCACTAGCACCGGAGTCCATATCCAGCCTCGTAAACCCAATAATCACCCAGCCATGTGACATTCAAGCCACCCGATCCCCACTGCCCTGCAAAAACCAAAAAGAAGAAAAAGAAGACCCAAATTAAAATAAAATAGTAACAATAGTAGTGGTGGCTGGGTGGCAGACAGCATTGGCCCTTGAGCCAGGAGCACCTGGGTCCAAATCTAGCCCCAGACACCCATTGATCACCCTGCTATGTGGCCCCAGGCAGGCCACCCAGTCCCACTTGCCCTGCACCCTCCCCCAAATAGTAACAAAAAATGTGTTTCAGTCTTTGTTCCAACACCATCAACTCTGTCGTGAGTGGATCACATTCTTTATGATAAGTCCATCACAAAAGTTACTTCCATATTTTTCCAACGTTGCCATTGCTGATCACAACTCCCTCCTTTCTTATTTCTCCACTACCATGTACTATATTTTCTCTCTCCTTTCACTCTGACTCTGCTGTAGGGTTGCTGAGTGGCGCAGCAGACAGATCCCTGATCCTGGGGCCAAGAAGCCCTGAGCCCCCATACCACCCCTTAGGCCCAGAATCCACCTGGCCCTATGGTCCTGGGCAGGCCATCCAATCCCAGCCCCTTGCAAGAAGTAAAAAAAAAAATGTGTTATATCTGACCACTGTCCCCCCATGGTCCATCCTCTCCTCCTTTATTCACATCCCCACCCCTTCCCCCTGCTCCCCCCTCCTTCTTACTCCAGTTGTCTATAGCCCATTGAGTATATTTGCTGTTTCCTCTCCTAGCCATCTCTGATGAGAGCAAAGGTTCCCTCATTCCCCCTTGCCTCCCCCCTTCCATATCATTGCAATAGCTCATTATAATTAAAAAAAAAATCTTATTATGTGAAATAGCTTGGACTATTCCTCCCTCTCCTTTTTCTTTCTCCCATTCCATTTCCCTTTTTTTCTTATTGACTCCATTTTTACACCATATTATATCTTCGAATTCAGCTTTCTCCTGTGCTTCAACTATAAAAGCTCTCTCTACCTGCTCTATTAACTGAGATGGTTCATATGAATATTATCAGTATCATTTTTCTATACATGCAGTTCATCCTCATTAAGTCCCTCATATTTCCCCCCCTCTCCTCCAATCTCCATGCTTCACCTGAGTCCTGTATCTGAAGATCAAACCTGTTCAGCTCTGGCCATTCCAAAAGGAACCTTTGAAATTCCCCTGGTTCATTGAAAGTCCATCTTTTTCCCTGGAAGAGGACATTCAGCCTTGTTGGGTAGTTCATTCTTGGCTGCATTCTAAGCTCTTTTGCCTTCCGGTATATTGTATTCCAAGCCCTACGAGCTTCCAATGTAGCTGCTGCTAAGTCCTGTGTGATCCTGACTGCCGCTCCACGATATTTGAACTGTGTCCTTCTGGCTGCTTTTAATATTTTCTCTTTGACTTGGGAGTTCTGGAACTTGGCTATAATATTCCTGGGGGTTGGTTTTTTGGGATCTCCTTCTCAGGGGGATGGGTGGATTCTCTCCATTTCTATTTTGCCCTCTGCTTCTAGAATATCAGGGCAATTTTCCTGTAGTAATTCTTTGAAAATGATGTCAAGGCTCTTTTCCTGATCATGACTTTCAGGTATTCCAATAATTTTCAAATTATCTTTCCTAAGTCTGTTTTCCACATCAGTTGTTTTTTCAATGAGATATTTCACATTTTCTTCTAATTTTTCATTTTTTTGGTTTTGAAGTATTGGTAAATTCATCAATCTCCCTGAATTCTATTCTTTGTCTGAAGGATTTATTTTCCTCAGAGTTTTCTTATCTCTTTTTCCATCTGGCCAATTTTGCTTTTTAAAGCATTCTTCTCCTCAATAACTTTTTGAACTGTTTTATCCATTTGACCTAAGCTGTTTTTTAGCATGCTATTTTCTTCAGCATTTTTTTGGATTTCCTTGACTAAGCTGCTGACGTCATTTTCATGTTTTTCCTGCATCTCTCTCCTTTCTTTTCCCAGTTTTTCTTCCAACTCCCTCATTTGTTTTCAAAGTCTTTTTTTGAGCTCTATCATAGCCTGAGCCCAATTTCTGGTTTTTTTGGAGTCTTTAGATGCAGGAGCTTGTGCTTCCTCATCTTCAGACTGAGTATTTTGATCCTTCTTGGGCTCATTTGCAAAATATTTCTCAATGGTCTTCCTCTTGTTTCTTTGTTCATTTTCCCAGCCTAAGCCTGTTTTTTGGGGGTGTTTCCTGAGCTTTTGGGACACTCCCACAAGGGTCTCAGTGTGTGAAGTTCTGTCCTCCCTCCTGGTCTGTGAATGACCATATGTGCCCCCCTCTGCCACAGGGCCGAGGTGGGTGGGGCCCTGTTGTTCTATGGGGGGGCCTAGACTGGGATCAGGATCTGAATGTGGTCAGAGCTCCAGAGTCCTGTTCCAGGGGCAGAGGACAGAGCTCTGCAGTCTCTCTTCATTTCCCTCCCTCAGCTCAATGGGCTCATGCCCTGGGGGCTTACCGCCTCCACCTGCTTCTGTTTCCGGGTCTAGGCTGCCAAAAGACCAGGCTGCTGGCTGTGTGCCCTGAGGGCTGGGCTCCTCGTCCTGGCCCTGGCAGAGGTCCCCCCCTGCTCCCCCACTCCATGCCGGTGCTCCCCAGGGTGCAGCCCAGGAGACTCACCCGCTGCTGCGAGCTGAGGCCCCCAGCGCCTTGGGGCTGCCTCCGGGAGGCTGAAGTTCCTTGGCTCTGGCAGGCCACCCCTCCGGCCCCGGGGAGCAGAGCCTCTCTGCTCTTTTCCAGGTTACCTTGAGTAGGAGAACTGCCTCACTGGGTCCCTTCGTGGGTTCTGTCTCTCAGAAGTTTAGTTAGAGTCCTTAGTTTATGAGTTTTTATCAGAGAGTTCCTAAGACTCGATCCCTTCATGTCACCATCTTGGCTCCACCCATACCGCTACTATTTGAGGTCATATTTGAACTCAGGTCCTCCTGAATTCAGGGCAGGGCTCTACCCACTGAGTCATCTAGCTGCCCAACAAAAATAGGTAAGGGAAAGATGAGAGCAGGGGACAGTGAATTGTTTGGAAAACATGAATATGAGTAGAGGGATAAAATGACCTTAAATTCATCAAACAATGGGGAAGAACTGAATAATTTTGAGTTAGCCTAGTGATCTAAGAACTACATTAGAAAGACTATTTGAACAGTAATTTTAAAGTTTAGAGAGTAAGGAAGATACATTAGGAATACATTTAGGAATCCATGATAGAAGAGGAGAATGAAACAGAAGGGATGAAGAGTTATTTTGCAGATGCATTCACCCAAGTTGGCAACTAACTCATTGTGGAAAAGGAGCAAGGGTTTTGTAGGTGACAAGTATTAATCAACAGAAACAGAAATGTTAGGGATGAGGTAGATTCTGAAGATGTGCTCAATTTTGAGTTCATGGAAATTCAGATGACAGTGAGATATTCAGATAAAAAGATTCAATAAACAATTAGAAAAGAGAGACTACTTCTGGGGGTAGGTGGAGATGGAGAAATGTTTTTGTGAATTATTCCTATAGAGGAATTCCTATAATAGCCATAGGATCTAGGGCAGAGTCTTAGCTAAATTTGTGATTAAGAAGCAGAAGCAGCAGCTATTGAGTGAAATTATAGAAGGGTGGATCAGAGTATATAGGATAAAACTATGAGAAAGTCAATAGAGAAGTATTGAGGAGGAGGTGATCAAGTGCTGAATAATGCAGAGATGCCAAGGAAGATAAAGGCTTAAAAAAAGGCCACTGGGTTAGGTGACAAAGAATTATCAAAGTTTCTTTTAGTCCTTTGATCTACAGGTCTACATGGTTTATTTTCTGGAAATTTCCCAGCAAGTCAAAGAATTTCAGGAGGCTGGAAAAGATTTGAAAAATATGTCCTTAAGTAGCAAACAGATAAACATTAAATTGTAACTTCTCTTCTTGTCATCTCTTCTCTGGTCTGTGGTTGAAAAGAGACTTTCTATGACTGCAGATTCCATTTTAAAAATGACTTCCTTCTTGCAGTCTTCCCCCTGCCCCATCTGTCAATGTCAGATTTCCTTTTAAAAAAAATAAGAAAAGGTCTGAGTTGAAAGGAGAAAAAAATAAAATTTAAGAGGGGGAAAAATGTCTAGGTAAGTATTTCTTTTACCCTTCCTGATGAGTTTTTCTATTAAAATCCAGATATAACTATCCTCTAAGGCAAATCTCAAACATAATCTCCTTTAGGAAGTCTTTCCCTATTTAAGTCCAAACATCCAATTCCCCAAATATTTGACTATTTTTGGGTAGGCACTATTGGACATTGAGACATTCTTTTCTTGAGCCTTATATCCTTAACATGTAGCACTTTATGTTAGTTATTTGTAGGTACTTTATTCCTGCTAGACTATGAGCTCCACAGGAACAGAAACTATGTACAATCTAAATTATACAGTTCTCCCAGAATTAAGCCCAGAATCCCATCCATAACTGGTCCTCAGTGTCTGATGAATGGAATCAAGAAGGGTATGTTTTTGCTAAGGCTCTAAAACAATTTTATAGCTATGTGTCAAGCATATAACCTTTAATCACTGAAGACTCCATCATGATGTCCTATTAACAATTCAATGATATATGCTGCTAAGGGAGTCATAATTAGGTTCATGCTATCAAATCTTTCCTCTAACACAATGAACAATCCAATTCCTTTCTCATTTTACATGGCACTACCAATTTTGCCATTTATACACCATCTTGAATTATTTCCTATGTGAAATGTTAAACACTAAATTTCTTGAGGGTTGGGACTGTGTCCTACTCTTTTTCAATAACTTCCTTAGATCTAGCACAGGGTCTGGATGATTGCATTGAATAAAGGGAAAACCCTCCTTCCAAAACAGCAAAGTTTAACAAGTGAGAAATTAAGGACTTGGAAAGTAGGTGGAGAAGGTCAGTGAAATGGAATGGAAAAAGTTAAGGCTCAAATTCCAATCAATGTCTTGGTGTCACAAGCTTTAAATTACTCCCCCTCTCTATAGGTTTCATCCTCTGGAATAAGGGGGGATAGATTCAACATTCTAGGATGTCCAGGCTTAAAATCCTTCACTCTTTTTCTTCTCCTTGCTTTACTGACTTGTTTTTTGAGCTTTCAACTTTTCACCTTGAGGGCCTTAGTCTCCTTGTTCCTAATATGCAAGCATATTAACTATCCTCTAATCAACTATCACAAGAATCAATCATGAGGGAAAGGTCTTTGGAGGGCATCCAGTTCCATGCCCTCATATTACAGAGTAGGAAATTGAATCTTAGATAGGGGAGGTGGCTTGTCCAAAGTTACTGCTAACTAGTGGCAGATTTGGGAATTAGAACTTGAGCTTCCACTCTCAAGCCTTATGTTCTTCCCATTATATCATGTCTTTTCCCTGATAAAAGAAATAGAAAAGGTGAACAAGAATGATAGTAAATGAGGTCTTATTTAAACCACTCATCTTATTCAGCAAATAATCAGGGTAAAACATTTTATATTTTTAGAAGTTGAATTTCTGTGGCTGTTGAGTTTTTTAAGACCCAAATCACCTCTGAGGGCTACAGGAATAAAGAGATTGGGGTGGAGTGGATTGGGAAAGAGAAGAGGAATCTCCCAAAGTAGCTTAATAGACGTCTCAGGAGCATTGTTGAAGCTGAAAACTCATTTTTCTTAATACTGTTTCTTTTCTTGCATGGGCAAGAACTGGCAACCTCAAAAGTGCTGAATGAAAGTGCAGTAATGGATGGGATTCCTTGGACTACAGACCAACTGCTTACCCGCAATTACCTTCTCTGTCTCTATATGTGACTTCATTGCTGTAAACACCATTCACCGCCATATAAACCATTAAATTAAAAACACACCCAGCATGTGGAACAAATCATAACATTTCCGCGTATGGGTTTGTTTGTTCACCCCCTCCCCCCCCCTCTTTTTAACTCTAAGTCAACAGAACAAGAGAATAAATTCTCCACTGGTGCCCCCATGCAGTTAACTTCATAATACCATTCTTATTCTATACAGCACACATCATTTTAATTTACAATTAAGTTTTTCTCCCAGCACAAATGTCTCATGCACCTTTCAAACTATAAACTTCATTGTGTGGAAGCTTCACATTTCAAGAATAAAAAAAGAAATTCATTTCACAAAATTAATGTAAGGTCAAAGAAAAACAGGATGTAGGGAGCCAATTTCTGGGCACTATCACAAAGAGGCTCAATTTCTCCCTTTTCCATGTAGATAAACTAGATCTAGGTTGAGAGAACTTCTTGCCAAAGATCCAGCCATGGGGTAGGCAACGCAGACAACTAAGATGAAAAGTTTAAGAGTACAAGTGAGGGACATTTTTTAGTATCACTGCTCACCTATTTCATTTGTCAAAGAATATTCTATGGTGAAGAAGTATTTATTTCCTAGAGTATCACATGTGAATAGTACACAAAGTGGTATACAAATTTTTTCTACGTGATCTATTCCCCATCTAACAAAGTTAGGACCAGCAAGGACAACCTATAAAAGCATAATAAAGGTAGGAGATGATTGTCAAAGGCATTGATGCCCACTTAAGCCCAGGCAGTACTATACAATGGGCTACTTGTTACTGGGATCTCCCATCATCCTTTTTTGCTTCTCTCATACTGCTCTCTCCTCTGAGACCCCAAGTGTCCTCATGGAATCTTTAAGGTACTGCACTCAGTCTAGCTACTGGAGCTGTGCCCAAGATACAAAACTACCTCTGGACCTTACTCTCCTCACCTCTTCACTCCCAGCTTCCCAAAGAACAAAGGTCTTTTTAATCTTCTCAGACAGGAGGAAAGCAATCATATAAATCCATTTAAAAAACTCTTATTATCCTATGATTACTTAAGAGACTAACTCCTCCCAGGGCTATTTGCACTTAAAAAAAATAAGAATCTGCAAACCCAAGAGAAGAGAGGGAATACTACTGGGGGGGTCATACTACAATTGCACCTCCCTTCCCCTCCTTTGATATCAGAGGAAAAGGTCAGAAAGCCTCTAGTACAATTGGCCACTAATTTACCATATAACTTAAGGTAAAAAAAATGTTTCTTTGCTTTCCCATCTGGAAAAGAAAGGTGTTAATAGACAATTCCAAGATCCGCTCCTTCTGCTATTCACATTCCCCCTTTTACTTACCCCTTATCAACCTACCTTTTGTGCAGAGGTCAATAATTAGTGAGGAAGTCTGAAATTTTAAAGCAGAGGACCTGTTCTCAAATTGTGGTTACAGGAACTTAGCCAACATAGTCTGCCTCAGTTTCCTCATCTGTAAAATGAAAGATTAGATGATCTCTTAAGGTACTTTCTAACTTGAAAGCCCTGTTCTAGAAAGCTGCCAAGTCCTGAGTCAGTATATAGAGCTGATAAAAAAATAATATGGGCAATTGTCATTCAGGGACTGAAGGCTAAATGGCCTAGTCTGAAGGATACTATGCTTTAGATGACAGCTTCTGTATCATCAAGGGCAAAAAAAAAGTAGCTAAAGGAGAACAGCATCATACAGGAAGCCCCTCTTGGATGCACAGGGCCAAAGTACTGTTTACACTGCAATGTCCAGATGTCAGAATTAGAATTTGGCCAAGGTACCAATCTATTTTTCAATTTTAACCTAGGTTGAAATAACCTACACATAGGACAATGGAAGGCAACTGACCTTGTTTTATTTAGAGTCAAATATATGAATGCAGTAACATTAGGAAGCTCATCTCATGACGACCTAGCTGTCTGTGTAAGCAGCCTTTAAAAAAAAATCCTCTACCCAGGCTTAGCTGCTGTGGTCACACTAATTACATTTTCCTTCCACTGAAGCAACTTGTGCTTTTGGATCAAAACTCTTGGAAAAACAGAAGACTCGTACAAGGATTAACTAATTAGGAGTAGCAAAACTCTTTGAAAGGAGAAGATGGTACAGAGTTTCAAAAAAGCAAGAGACTTTAAGGATTTTAGGATAGATGTGGAAGAGAGGGGTATCTTGAGTTTTATGTATTAAAAAACTACATCAAAAATCAGTATTTTGGATAGACTGAACCTAGGAAGTAGTTCATTGGTAGATACTGTTGAATGGGCAGCCCTATCTTATGTAGCTATGTGAAGCAACTGTTTAGCAAATACTAAACAATATTTAAACATTAAAATTAAATGAAATGTTAAAAATAATTAAATCAATGGTTTTGAAATTAAGCTATATGTTGGCAAGCTCTTTTTCAGGAACAAACCACACTGTGGAAAGTAATGGCTTTGGCCTGTCCCTAAGGACCTCACATGCTCTTTGCCACCCTAGCAAAGATCCAGAAGCTTTTGTGAAACTAAGGAAGCCGAAGAGTGAGGAAAGCTCCTAGACTTGACAGAGGGATGACCTTGGGTTACCTTGTTTCTCTATGTCTGTTTCCCTATCCACAAAATGGAATCAACACTTGTACTACTGAGGAGAACATAGTAAATTTTATCAAGTTATGGAAATGGGGGATGGGGTGGCTAGTGACTAAGTGGCGCAGTGGATAGAGCACTGGCGTTGAAGTCAGTTCAAATCCAGCCTCAGACATTTAATAATTACCTACCTGTGTGGCCTTGGGCAAGCCACTTAACCCCACTGTCTTGCCAAAAAAACCGCAACCCCCCCAAAAAAACCCCTTAAAGTTATGGAAATGGGAACTATATCAAGTATTTTCCCACAGAAACAATATTATAAAGGATGGATGGAGGGTGTGAGGGATTTGATAACACATCAGTTATGTTTCATTATATGGTGACTTTTTTTATATGTGGACTCACTGAGAAGCCTAACCACCCCTCTTCTGACATGGTGTCTATGGGAAAATGCATCCCAAATTCTGATTTCCAAATTAACTTTTAGAATATTGCCCATCCATAAATTAAGATTGCCTATGATGTTACGATACTATATAGGTATCGCAAAGCTTCAGAAAGAGTCCAGCTCTTCAAACAATCAAAAAAACTTTTATTAAGCTCCTACTATATGCCAGGCTAACCTTAAAACTTGAAACTGTTTCCATGAGCTAGTGTGAGAAAGTTCATGACCCCAGTCAACCTTCTGTTGATGAGCCAACCTTTCCACATTCCTTTGCATTCAATGTTCAAGGAATAACACATCACCAGATTGTCTTCAAGTTTTTCAAGCACCATAGAACCTGCCCAGAGGCTGTGCTACACCAGCAAGAAACTGTAAAAATCCAAGTTCACCAATAGACCCCAAGAGGATACAAGAGAAACTCTTTAAAAAAACAAATATTAAACCTTTTTGAAAAAATTTGATGTATTTTTATATAATTTTTATTTCCCAAAATATTTCTTCCCTCCTTCATCCAGAGTATTACTTACAAAAAAGAAGGAAAAAAGGGGGAAAGTATTCAGTAAATCTAAAAACACATCAACCCAATCTGACAGATTATGTATAATTTTCCACATTTGTAGATTCCCCTCCTCTGCAAAAAGGAAGCACATCCCATATCTCATCTTCAGGACCAACCTTGGTGATTATAATTACACAATATTAAGGTTTTCTTTTTTGTTCATTCCATGTGCATTGTTGCAGTTATTGGGTATAGCCTTACTTACTTTGATTACTTCACTTTGCAACAGTAATCTGTCTACTTATGCATCTCTGTAATCTTCAATCATCTTTTTTTTTAAAGGCACAGTACTAGACCATGACATTCATATACCACAATTTGGTTAGATATGCCCCAACTAAGGGGCATCTACATTGTTCTCAATTTTTGGCTGCTTCAAATTATTTGGCATATATAGAAGCTTTCTATTTTTCATCTCCTTGGAATATATATGTAAAAGTGAGATCTCTGGATCAAAAGGTTTATGCAACTTAAGTCACTTTCTTAGAATTCCAAACTACGTTTCAGAATAGTTGGGCCAATATTAGCGTGTCTATCATTCCATAATCCATCTTACACTGACCATTAGCATCTTTTATATTCTTTGCCAATTTGCTGGCTGTAAGGAGAAACCTCCAAATGAAATGTAAGATTTAAAGATAAAAAATGGACTTTTTCTTTGACTGCCCTTAAACTTCTGGATTAATTTTACTTTGCTCTCCATCAATGTTATTAATATGTTCATTTCACTTAAAATGTTTTACATACAAAATAGCATTTGCAACAGCTTTGATATTAATTTTTTCATTCTTTATCCTATTTTCCTGATTTCCCCCCCCCCCCCAAAAAAACAGCTAGTACTGGGATTTATAGGTTGAAAGGACAAGGTCAAGAAAGAATAATGACCATTGTTGGAAAGGTTGTGGGAAATCTGGGACACTATTACACTGTTGGTGGAGCTGTGAACTCATCCAACCTTTCTGGAGAGCTATTTGGAACTACACCCAAAGGGCAACAAAAATGTGCTTACCCTTTGACCCAGCAATACCACTACTGGGTCTATATCCTGAAGAGATGATGAAAAACGGTAAAACATCACTTGTACAAAAATACTTATAGCAGCCCTGTTTGTGGTGGCAAAGAATTGGAAATCAAGTAAATGTCCTTCAACTGGGGAATGGCTTAGCAAACTGTGGTATATGTATGTCATGGAACACTATTGTTCTATTAGAAACCAGGAGGGATGGGATTTCAGGGAAGCCTGGAAAGATTTGCATGAACTGATGCTGAGTGAGATGAGCAGAACCAGAAAACACTGTACACCCTAACAGCAACATGGGGGTGATGATCAACCTTGAAGGACTCGCTCATTCCATCAGTGCAACAATGGGAGCAATTTTGGGCTGTCTGCAATGGAGAATACCATCTGTAACCAGATAAAGAGCCGTGGAGTTTGAACAAAGTTCAAGGACTATTCCCTTCAATTTAGAAAAACACAAGATATCTTATTGTCTGATCTTGTTACCTCTTAGACTTCTTGTCTCTTCTCTAAGGATATGATTTCTCTCTCTTCACACCCAATTTGGATCAAGGTACAACATGGAAACAAAGTAAAGACTGACAGATTGCTTTCCGTGGAGGGGTGGGGGGGAGGGAAGTAAGATTGGGGGAAGGAATTGTAAAATTCAAATAATATCTTTAATAATAATATCTTTAATAAAAATTAATTAAAAAAAAGAAAGGACAAGGTCAGTAGGGAAAAAAAGCACTGTGAAATTATGGTAATGTCTACTGATAGCAAAGGGGAAAGATGAATTAGAGGCAAACACAATGCAGAAATCTGAAAAACTCCTAACTCCAAATACACCACTATCAATAACAGATACCTCAAAGATATTAATGAATTAGCAAAGTGTTTCTGTTTCCTAATTCCAAGTTTTGGAAGGAAATCCAACTGGTTGAGTTGATCATTTTTAATCTCATTCACCTTTCTGATGGTTCCAGAACAGATATTCTGGGAAGAATGGTCTGAGAAAAGACTAGCTGCAGCAGCAGCCTGGCCTCCCCACACTCTTCACTCACCTGTGAGATGCTGGGCAATGAAGTCAAAGTGCCTGTCCAGTGAGGTCTGAGATATTTAAAATTTGCTCAAATCAAAGCTCCAAGGTTAAACATTAGAGAGGACCTGGTTCAGCATCCTTTTTCACAAAGAAGGAAAATGGTGCCCACTTGCCCACACTCCTATAGAGCTTGTGTTACTGGGCCCTGATAATTCTCAGACTCCAGATCAACTCCAGATCTCATTTCCTGCAAACAGATGTCTCAATAACTGGCTTCCTTAGGACTCTATCTGCCAACTAAAAATAAAATCACTGGATATTGGTTGTACCAAATCAGTGTAAATGTTTTCATGTTGGAATGCTTGAGAAGAGTCCTCAGAACTCAAGGCAGTTGTGGCAAAACGGGTCCTGTCCTGACACTGATTAAACATCTAAGGGACCTGAGGACCATCCTCACCTCTCACTGAACTCATTTTTTCTCAATTGTAAAATAGAGGTAAGAGCACAGAATTTATAGTATGTTATAGCACTAAGGTTCTTTACTGCTATAGCCCAGGAGCATGGCAGGAGATGTTTAACAATCAGCTCTCCTGAGCCAGCAAGCCCCTCCAAGCTAACCTTTATTTTACAAAGGAGCAAAGTGAAATGTGGGCGTGATTAGTCTCTCATCATTCAGGTAGTAAACTGCCGGGTGCTCTGCTACCTACCAAGGACCTCTGACCAAAATCCATGCTTCTTTTACTATACGACACTGTCTACCTACCTCACAGACTGTCACAATCTTGTCTAAGTGCATCAGTGCTTGGCAGTCTTCTGCTGTGAATATGCTGGGAGAATCCCAGGTTGAACTCCATGGGGATGTCCAAAGTAAAGTCTTCATAAAACTGTCCAAACAAACACTTCATCATCACCCTATCTCCTTCTCAATTCAACCCTCTTTCCTCCCTTTCAACTTTAGGTTTCTATTAAGTACATCTTTCTGTGGGAAGCTGGTAGTTTATGACTTTTATAAACAATATTGTCAGAGTAACTAAATAATTCTCCTCAGTGAATTCTAGACCACCATGGCAACTCAGGAGCCAACACTTGCCTTTAGAAGATCCAGGATATTAACCACATAATCTTATACCTTTCAAAATAAATCAGTAAAAGTTTTATCTCTACAAATTAAATTAAATCCTCCAGCAATAATGGAAAAAATATCAAAAGAAAACCTTTCAAAATTGTATAAAAAAATCCTAACACCTTTAAATATTGTTAATTTAGAAATTCAGATCTCAATGTAAAAAGATTATAATCTGAATGACTTTCAAGTGAGATAAATGCATAAAATAAGGATTAAACAAGAACAGGACAAGATTATGGCTTAAGGGGCGTACCAGTGATACAAAGTTACCTCAAAATAATTCCCTAATAGGGACAGCTAGGTGGCACAGTGGATGGAGCACTGACTCTTGAGTCAGGAGGACTTGAGTTCAAATGTGACCTCAGACACTTAATTGCCTAGTTGTGTCAAGTTTGACAAGGCACTTAACCCCACTGACTTGTTAAAAAAAATCCCTAATAAATCACTAATTTTAATGAATTCTTGTTATAATTTTCTGAAGTAAGCATTCTAGAGAGGCGATGTGAAAAAGTGAAAATTATCACTAGATTTGACATCAAGAGATATGAATTTAAATTCTGGCCCCATTCATTGCTCACTATCTGACCAACTAAGGGATTTGCAGCTGCTTAGAATTCAAGATTCATCTCTGTCCAATAGATATTACAACTTCTAATTTTTAATTGTTGTTAATGTTTAGGTGATTATAAGAACTAGTATATGAATAATAGCACACATTATTTTAGTACTTCTCTGCTGTGAAGGAAAGATCAGAATTACTTATTTTAGTCTTGGAACCTATGAAAGGGCACTTGTCCTTTATCTAAGACAACTGTTAAGTAGGAAATGCTGTTGATTTTAGAGGTGTTGGCAGGAACCATACTTAGACCTCTAATGCATTTATAGTAACTTATATCTACTGAATCAAAACAGATGTATTAACTGCTAATAGAGCTAATGTAACTAGAGAAAGAAGTTTATAGTGATTGGAATTACTGAAGCAGTAAGTAAAATCTGGTCACATGAAAATTTACATTCCAAAGGAAATAAATCTCTGAATACAGACTAAGTATATGGTTTCCAATTTGAGAGTTGAAATCACAGGGTACATAGTTCTGAACAGACAACAAAAATCAACTTAATGAATAAATATAACTATTAGAAAATTAGAACACAGAATTTCCAGAAGCTTATCAGTTTTTCATAAGATGTTCAAAGTAGTTTATTTTGGTTAATGTTCAATGTTGATATTCATTACAGTCGCAAGGAAATTGGTTTTTAATCTTTGTCTACAATTACAAACAATGTGAAACTAAGCACAATAACAAAAACTTTAAAGAATATACAAGTGGTAAGTAATTCTTTTGGGGCCATTGGAAATCAAAATATTTAATTATACAGAAAAAAAATTTTTCTGGCCTCAAAATTAACTATAAAAATGGCTTTCTTTGCTCACACATTCAAATACAAATATCTCAAGTCACAATTTCATTATGAAGGAAATAATAAAAAATTAAACAAACGAAGTTAGCAATAATATTACAGTGGGGACAAAAAAGGTATTTTATACAGAGCTAAAATAACATTTCAGTGCTTCAGAAGGGTTACTTACCTGTGATTGCATTCTCTGAAGGGGCATCAAACAGGCCACTACTTCGGGTGTTTTTCCTGCCCTCTGCAGGAAAGCTAGAAAGTTTATGATTCTTATGACAAAGATTCTAAATATGACATTTAAGCAGCCATTTGATGCTACTTCTCCCTTTTTTTTGTGAAGTCAGGATGAGAACATGAAAGTAAAGGAGTAAAAAAAAGAAAAAACAACAATATTTCTCTAGAAGTAATTAACCTAAGTCACCTTTAGCTATGAGGCTCTGCATCTATCAATAAGGATACATCTTTTTAGAGTATTACTACTGACAACATACAACTCTTTTTCAAAGATGAAGTCATGAGTCACTAGTTATTTGTTTTCTGGAAACAAAGAAGGTTGCAGGCTGGGTCCACTATCTTTCTGTGGCATGAATCTATGGTAATACAGATTTGTAAGTTTTGTCAAACCTATTCACTTATATCGAAGATTAAAGATACTGTTGGAAGAAATATAAGAAACATTGTTAAAGATTTCAAAGTCATGTGCAAAATACTAAGAAATTTAAGAAGAGAAAGGAAGCAGGAGAGAAAAGAATAGCAGGAGAAAAGAGAGAGAGAGAGAGAGAGAGATTACTAAGAAATAACATAATTAATAGGAAGAAATATAAGAAACATTGTTAAGGATTTTGAAGTCATGTGCAAAATACTAAGAAATTAAGAAGAGAAAGGAAGGAGGAGAGAAAAAAATAGCAGGAGGGAAAAGAGAGAGAAAGAGAGAGAGAGAGAGGGAGAGAGAGAGAGAGAGAGAGATATTACTAAGAAATAACATAATTAACAGGTATGATCCAAAAAGAAAAATAACCTTAGCCCACTGAATCACAGGAGGCAAAATCCACAAAATGAATCAGTAGTAAAATATATGAATACATAAAAATATTGGTCACAAAAAGAGTAAGGGATCTTAATAGAAGGCAAAATTGATTTCATGGGTCACTAAGATGGGACCCATGTCTAGCACATGGCTCTGGAAGTACATAATTCATATAAAAAGAACACAGGAGACAAAAGAGGTAGTGGAATATCATAAAAAAGAAGACATACTCAGGTTTAGATATATGATCAGACAATGGAAAATATTGGAAAGCATATGAGTGAGTTACAAATTGGCAAAAAAAGAAAAAATACAACTGATACTGACATCAGAGTATTATTATGGATCACTAAATCAATAAAGGGAAAAGGATGAGAATTTTGGGAAAGAGATCACAAACTTGGCATTATAGTATAACAGAGTAGTAAGGAGAGCTTTACTTATTTGGACATCCGAATAAAACTCGTATTTCTCTCTGCTAAATGCAGAGAAGTTAATTTCTTGGTTTCCTTTACAATATTTTCATCCTTTAAAAGACACAAGGCATGAGGAAACTAAATGCTATTCTGAACCTGTTTTTCACCAACCCCAAGGAACTGGTTGCTGAAAGAGAGATAATAGAGCCTTGGGGGAAAGTGACCAGTACACATCATTAGTCTACATTTGTCCTAAGTTTTAAGAAATAATTTTCAAAAGACTCAGAGAAAGGACAGGTAGGATTCAATGGTCTAAAATTCTACTTAGAAATTTGACCTTGTGCTAAGCACTGGAAACCCAAAGTCAAGAATATTCTCCCTTATAGTTTAATAATACAGGGGAGTAGTTTCTAAGAAAGGGTGATGTGATATGGGAATTCACAGAGATGATGAGTGTCCAAAGACAATGATCACAATTCTCAGAGCAAAAGACAGAAAGGGAGAAGAGAGGTACCTTTATGATGGCAGAGCAGAAGATGACCAGGGTGAAGTTGAAGATATGGGAAACAAGGAATGCAGGGTGGAGTGGTTTCTGCTTCTCCTAGTTTTGTTCTCTAGTGGTCTGGATTAGAGACAGTGGCAGCAGTGGCAATGGCAGGGTTAAATAGATATGTAGTCCAAGACATGCAGAAATACATGAAAAGCAAAATTATTCAACTCTTCTGTTCTACTTTTTTACCACGGATGGCACAAAAAAAGAATAATAGGAAGCTGATACCCAAGATAAGTAGGGAGATAAAAAGAAGTACTCAGATGCCTGGATAAGCTCAAGATATTTGACCTAACATATTTTAACCCAGGGTGGTAGGAGAAACGGCAGACATGACTGTCTCTGAAAAACTATAAAGAATGGAAGGAATGTTGCAGAACTTGGGAAGAGGAGTCTGGAAACCATCTTTACTCCCTATTCCTCAGGCAGTTCCTTCAAAGTCCGTTCACCACCCTCCGAGAAAAGTCTACTCCTAAGCCTCACTTTGAAGATGATGGCCTCCTCTGGACCACAGTTAGAAAAACCTCAGTCGCCAACCCTCAAGTCACTCAGTATTCTTTGGACATCTCCTCCTGGTTTATAGACACTAACCAAGAAGTCTAAGTTGGTAAAAGGTCTCAGCATCATGCTATATATGAGAATTAGTTGAGGCAACTGGGCTTGTTTAACCTAGAAAAAAGAGGGCTTAGGTGGAGGCAAGATCTCTGTCTTCAAGTTATCTGAAGAGCTGCCATGAAGAAAAAGGATCAGACTGGTTCTAATTAGGCCCAGAAGGCAGAACCAGGAACAATGTATGTATGGAAATTGCAAAGACACAAATTTAAATTTGATGTCACAAAAACCAGCCTAACAATTGGAACTATGCAGAGTGAGGCTGGACACAGCAAATTCCCTGTCATGAAAGGTCTTCTGGACTGGATGATTTCTGATAGCCCTTCCCAATATGAGATTCTAAGATTCTCAAGGAAAATTCAATGAAAATCATCTAGAAAACAAGAAGTTGGGATATCAAAGTTTCTGGTAGAAGCTATCTATACAATGAAATTCTAATTTCTAAGCTGAAACTTTAGGAAAGATTGGGCAATTTACAGAATGATAAGTTTATGTAGATTTTGACCAGAAGCATAATAATTTGCAGGCCTAATTGGTAATGAATCTTCTTCCTGCAGAGACAAAGATTTGGGTAAAAACAGAGAAGTTAAACTACAAGAAATCAGTTCAGGCAGTACCTGGGTGAGCTAAGCTAATAAATGACAGCTACTTTTAAATCAGAGGTAGCAATGCCAAAAGCAGCAATTGATTCCATAATACTATGACTAGGCCTGGAAAGTACTTTAAATATGAAATAATGTTCAATCTCAAGTCTGACTGATGCCAATTTTCATTGTGAACAGTTCTTATCCTAGAATTCTTCTTCTTCTTGAAAGAAAGGAATACTGGTTAAGGGGGCTGTATAAGACACAAGATTTTGGCATTTGTAAATCTTTCTCAGAATTTAGCTTGACAAAGGATTTGTAGGTGTTAGATGATATATTCTAATTGCCTTCAATATTTACTGCCCAAGAGTCAGAAAATTTAGTCCTAGTCACAATTACATCCCTAGGGATGTTGCCTTGAACATGCCAGCATCTTTCTGAATGAAAGGGAATACATCTTTAAAACAGGGACAAGATTACCTTTAGTGAATAGCACTGATGTAGAAAAACATGAGTTAACATAGCTCTTAAAATTAGAAAGTACTTATGCAAAAGTAAGGAGGTATTACTATTTCCTTCCTCTACTAACCTGATGGGAGGGAATTATAATCACTTCAATCATTTAAAGTATTCTTATGACTTCATTCTATAGCTGTCTTATAAACTAATGTTTTCAATACAAAATGGAAGAATCTTCAGGTATTTGTTTGCCTAGTCTCTTGGGGTCCTGCCTTTATGGTCTCACATCAGAATGTTTATCCTGATTTTCTACAAACGTATGTTCATATGGATACACAATATAGTATAGTATGTTCTATATATGCATTATACAACAATTATAAAACATTTTAGGATTTGCAAAGTACTTTATAAACATCATTTCTTATTTGAATCCTCATAACAAACATAGATCATGTTACAGGCTTGACTACCCTATTTTACAGATGAGAAAATCTGAGGCCAAAAGGAGGGAAATGACTTGCCTAAGGTATCTGAGTGAGATGCAAACCCAGGTCTTGTAAACTTGTAGTCTCCTATTAAATCTGTCCTGTTGACTCATGCTATAATGCCCAAAGCAGAAACTACTATCAGAATATATTGTAGGCTCTCTGGGCTAGAAGTTCAAGCTGAGAAGTGATCACAGCTGAGTGAGAGAATGATGATTCCAGGCAAGTTCCAACTGAGAAGAGAGGGAGAAAGCTGAGCTGTATCAAAATTTTGGTAATAATTTTATAATTGTTTTCCTTCATATCCATTGTAGATTAGCAGAGGTGTCACAGCTTCCTCTGAAATATTCTGGCTACTCAGAGGCCATTTTGTATTGTTAGCATCTTGTGATGTCTTACCTCTTGGATGCAAGTTCCCTGGTGGCAGGGACTCTGGATTCCTTTTCTTTGAGAACTCCTCCAAACCTAGCACAATAATTTGTGCACATGGTATGTTGACTGTCTTTTTTGGTACACTCAAGAAAACTTCGAACTCTAATATATGATAAGAAAAATACCTTGGTTTAATGGTAGGTCTGACTTATCATTATCTTCCCCAAAGGGCTATGGATAGAAGCCACAGTGTATAACAGAGTGAAGAGGCTTAATTAAATATTTACTTAGAACTAAGTTAACATGATATGAATCTCTAAAATGAATGGTCATAAGCTACACAAAGTTCACTAAATTTTATAACTGTCCAAAGAAATAGTTCCATAAAGACATTATTATTCTTATGACCATCTTAGAAAAAAGAGCCTTTGAAATAAGCTTTATTTCATGATGGCCCAATACTAATTTGGGGAGGCAAAGCTAGAGGGTCTGAATAAAATAGAAGGGACTTCTAGTGTGTCTGGGAATTAAAAATTGCACAGAAATTGTACATCTCACTTCTGAGATGATTACCTTCTATGTCATCTGGAGGAAGAAGAACAGTTTCCCACCAAGGTGATCTACCTTGGAGCATCATTCTTCTGGCCACAATTTCTCAGGAAAATCATCAAGGTACCAAATATGCAAATACAAAGTGCCATGATCCAAACTGGTATAGTGTTGGGTTGTTGCCAACAGCAGTTATCTAAATAATAACTTCAACACACTTCCAATTTTTTCATAAGTTATAACAACCCCTTACACTTGTTTAATGGGTTAAAAATTAATCCCCAAACATCATCAGCATTTCTGAAATAGTTGTCTTGATAATATGCCTAAAGATATTTCTTCATTATTGCAAGAGTCTGAAAGTAAAACATTTTAAAATGGCAATAAATCATTAGTGGTATATGTGATGAGAAGATAAAGTGGTTATTGTGAAGGAATAATATCTAGAAACAAATCTATTTTTTTCATTGTGTTTTGCACCCCCACCATGACCTCCACCCTCCAGAAAGGAGTTTGTAGATCATAAGGAGCTTTGCTTCATCAGGAGCAATTCTTAGCAGGAGGAGAAAGTGTTAACTTCTGGTCTGCTAACTGAAACACATAAATCAACCCCCCCACCCCCCAAATCAATATAGGTTTTGAAAAGTATACTACATATAGCAGTTTTCATTCTATTCTGGCTAGAAATGAGGCAGTAAAAGCAAAGACCAACATGAGTTTTTAAAATATACTATATAACTAGCTGCTCTTTTTTTTATTTTTGGCTAAAGAACTGGGCAGTAAATGAAAATTTAAGGTGTTTATAAGATATCCTGGAGGTGTTCTCAGCTAGAAAACTGCAGTAAAATTAAAAAGAAAAATAGAACAGTCTGCTGGCACAATTTTAAAAACCTACTCTATCAAAGAAAACCATCAAGAAAGAAATGGAGTAAATTAATTTCCACATCTAATGGGGAATATATGTGATTAATGCCCAAGCAACCCCTGTAGTTTTAAAGTCCCAAAGGGAATGATCACCCCAGAGTACAGGCACTGCAAGGAGCACTATGTTTTCAAGGGCTGGAAGGGACCTCTTTTGAAAGCTTTTAAGAAAAATATTCAGAGTTTAATATGCAAGCAAGCAAGAGGTTTTATTTAAACAGGGGATGCCTGTATTCAAAAAGGCAGGTTGGCTTCTTTCTGGAAAACTTTAATTTTCCTTTTCTTATTAAAATACAATCAACTTCCAAAAACATACCTTATCTTCAAAGTTTAGCAGAAGCTTGAAATAATTCAAGAAGAGCAACTGCCAAATTAGTTTGTTTGTTACACTTTTATCTAAAAGGGGGAAAAAACCCCAAAAGTTGATATACAAATTACTAAGAAACTGAACAAAATTGTTAAACTGGAATTTCTGCTTTTGGCACTTTGTTTTAAACACACCTATGGCTTCCTCAGGGTCTCAATTCAATACCCAGATGCAGGAATACTTCTGCACTTCATCTCTAGTTCACTAAACAGATACCCTCTTACAGAGGGAACTGGACAGCTGACTGGAAGTAAGTTTAGTTCCATGTTCTTACTGCTAGTTTTTCTCATAACTGAGTTAACTGAGGCTTAAGGGGACTATGTAACTTGCCCAAGTCACTTGTCCAGTTAGTGTCCAAACCATTTTAACCCGATTTCTATTCCAGGAAAATAAACAACCAAATGTACCACATAACTGAAGAAGCCTACATGCACTTAGGCTTTCAACACAGAAAAAAGTAGTTCATTTTTTTAATTGTGAAGTCCCCCCTCCCAAAAAAAAAAACCTATCTACAACTTTTCTCCTTCAGTGTATGGAAATATCTTTAGTGAAAGTCCTCATGACCTCTGAACCACACTGTCTACAAGGTGTCTTAGTGACAGCTGACTTCAACCACTCCAACATAATTAAAGTTTCTGCTTGTTTTGCTACTGGGAGGTGGCTTCCAAACATGCATCCATTCTGGAAATTATTCCACTGTGTCTTCTCTAAAAATGAAGACTATATAAACAATGAGAGACAACATATTAAGAGAATCACTTATCCTAAAAAATAAAGTCACTTGTGTCTCCTGAGAGTTTCATGTTACCACCAAGTCACTGGTTCCCCATCTGAGGTTCTAGAGCAGCTTCTTCATCCTGCGATTCTGCTTGTCGATAGTCAGGGTCGTGCGCTCCACTGAAGAGGTCAGGCCATCAAGGACTTCATCCTGTCTCTCGAGTTCTGTCTCTGTTTCTAGAGCAATGCTCTTCAGTTTCTTCAAGATCTATCAGAAAACCACAGAAGTTTTCTTCAAACACCTATTCATAATCCAGAAACCTCTTGCATCCAAACATTTACACAAATTGTCCACCATACCTGAAATGTCCTACATCAGGGCTGTCCAACCATACTTTTAAAAGTTTTTATTGAAACAATAACCAACATACTTTGATTTGTCATTTTACTGAGAGCTCTGTGTTAGCTTGGCTTCATTTACTAACTATTTAATAAACCCACAGGTGGGCTGCATGCAGCCCATGGGCCACATTTAGGACAGCCCTGGCCAACATCAGAGAGCTTCGGCAATTTCTCCATGAAGCCTTCTCAGATTCCTTCCTAGTTATTATTGTGACTCAAATTATGTATTTACATATCTGTAGACATGTTGAACGCTCTGGTGGAATGTAAGCTCATTTTTTTTTTACTTTTGTTCATATATTCCAAGTATTCCAAGCATCTTGCATAGTGCTTAATTAATAAATATTTGTTGAAATGAACTGGTTATATGGTAAATTCAAAAACAAACACCCTTACACAAAAGAAAACACCAGAGTTGATGTGAACATTCAAAGACCAAAGAAATATCATGAACTGAAAGACCACAGGGCCTCATGGGAAGAAATGTTGTGAGACTGCACCTGGAAAATTTTATTCTTCAATTCCAGGCAATACCACACCCACTACTGACAAACTGGGGTGGAGAAGTAGGGAAGGCAATAGAAACGATCCAAGGGTTGGTGGGATTTAAGACAGATGAAAAGAACTAAATCTATCTTGGCTGACAATGGAAAGGAGATGAAATCATAACATAGCATACACTAAAACCTGTTCAGTTAAAGATAAATATTAAACAGTGGTATTAACTAAAGAAAAACTGAGTTTTAAAAACAGTGAGTTTTACTGCCCTATGGAGTAAATCTGGCCAAACTAAAATGATATTACCAAAAATATTTAAAATCACAATGACCAAATGATTAAAGAAGTTAGAAAGCATAAAGAAAGGAATTGGCCAATATGACCTCAATCAAGAAACTAAAATCTTCCTAGTTTTTCTGACTTCATGCCATATTCTTCAGATATTTTAATAAACAAATAAGGGTTTAATCTTGTTATATCACTATTATTTCAATTAGGTAAACATTTCCAGGATCTGAGCATAACTTCTGGAACCAAAAAAATGCATTTTAAAAGAAATATAAAGGACAGACCACTAATAATCAACATCTTAAAGAAAATCTACAAATCATTTATTGGGTCAACAAAAAGGAACTGAAGAATCTGAATTAGTAAATGGGGACATCCAGTATTTCATCCTCCCAATGGATCAATATCTCTACAGATATTTTCCAAATATTTTGTTACTATGGTCATTAATAACAATATTTGTGTTTTAAAGGTGAAAAAACAGTATGCAAGTACTTCATAGAAATAACTACTCCCATTTGGCTCTAATTCTCATTTACTGTAAATGGATCATTAACACAAAAAATAGCACACAGGTTGGGATCTGTCTGATGGCCAAAGGAGGAATGATGATATTTAAATGGGCAAAAACCTTGGTTTTTTTTAATAAATGATACTTAATTATCCTTCCTAAAACAATGTTGAAAAATATAACTGGTACAATCTCAAAAGTAGACTCTGTGTGATCTGGAATTAAAGCATTCTCATACATTGTTTATCATCAGGCAAAAGAATAAATCACTGACAAAAGTTAGTACTTTCAGAAAACAACACTTTCATACCATTAGAGAACCCAAAGCTGGTGGAAGCTCCATCAGTTGAGTCACTTAAAAAACTGGACAGAGCCCTGGAAAATATACTGTAGGGAACAATCCAGCTTTGGCAGAGGGGGATGGACTACATGACCTAATACAGTAGGTCTTTTCCATCTCTTATTTCTATGATCTCATATGGCTAATGCCCAAACAGCATAATAATAATTAAAAAAAATACTAGTTCACCACTATGGCATATAGATTCCTACATACCATTTTTTTCATATGGGTAACTATCAAGTCTTACTTTCCCACTCTAGAATTTATTCATTTTTACTTTGCTCTTAGAGTCAAGAGAAGGCCTATTTACACGGAATTTTTCTAAAATGTTTTCCAATAAATGCTTCATTTATAAAAAAAAACTGCCTGGTATTTCATCTGATACAAACTGAAGAGCCTTTCACAAATTGTGCCTGCAGTTATTCACTAGAATGTGTACTTCTTAGCAGGTTCTTTCTAAATGTGTTGCAAAGAATTGATTTTAAACTAAAAAATGCTTTAGAGCAATAAATTTCTAAACCATAAAAAAAGGCAATATAATAGAAAAAAATCCTAGACCTGAAATCAATAGGAAAGAGTTCCAAAATTGGTTCTCCCAGAGGACTGAGCCTTCTTGAGCCTGGATTTCCTCTTCCAGAGAATGTGGAACAGTCTTCCTTGACTCTCATATTCATAGTCTATCTAGCACAATTTGATGTGGTAGAAAAGTAGGAATGACTTTGAACTCATGGATATGTGTGAGATTATTCCAGCTGTTTTATACTTGGCTTCAATTCTAATGAAATGTTTTTCTTATTTCTGTGCTCTCTTTTGCCTGCATCATATTAGCTGAGAAACTATACCTAAGCATCTTCTTCATTTTCAACCTAAGGAGGAAAAGCAAGACCTAGAGAAAATTATCTATTTGGGGCAGCTAGATGGTACCATAAGATAAAGCACTGATCCAGGAGTTAAAAGAACTCTATTCAAATCCTGCCTCTGAGGCTTTACTAAGCTGTATGATTCCAGGGAAATCATTTACCTTTTCAAAGACTCAGTTTCCTCATTTGTAAAACAGGGAATATTACTGTATTTTTTAGCCCTTAAAGTGACATGATGTGAGATGATGTTGCTATCAACAATAGGATTCTTATTAGGAAAGCATTTTATATATCTACCTCACCAGGGAAATGGGAAACTATCATCATCATCATCATCATCATTATTACTCTTTTCTCATGAAAGAATAGTTCAGGAGCTTTGACTTTGAATATTCAAGCCAGAAATATGAATTCTGAGACATTCCAATTTACCTTAAAAGTTTTTCTTTTAATAAATTGTGAACAAGTTACTGTCAGTTGGATTAGATCTTACAAGGGATTAAACAAGAGCAAGCTTTGTATCTATTTGTATTTCTGAACTAATATGCCATAAGAAAACATTTATATCAATAATATTTAGATAATATTTAGATAATTAATGAACTATCACCAGGAAAGTCATTTGTCAAATCTGAGGAGTCTCAGAGCTATCAGACACCTCACAAAGTCAGAGGAACTAGAGAACATGATTACACTGAGAAAAGGTTTAGAAAAATTAGGGATTCTAAGGCTCAGGGAGACAGAAGTATTAGAAAAAACTCTGCTGCTAGAAACACTCACGAGACAGGAAAGAGTAAGCAATGAAACATTTATTAAATGCCTAAGCTCTGGAGAGGGTTAAAGAGGCAAAAGACAATTCCTGACCTCAGGTTGGATTTGTGCTTCACAGAATGAGAGAGACAACAAACAAACATAACTGTCCAAACAAGCTCTCTAAAGGATAAACAGGAAATCACTAAAAGAGGGAAGATCCTAGAATTCAGAAGGGTGGGAAAAGCTTCCTATAAAAGAAGGGATTTTTAAATGGGACTTGAGGGAAGTCAGGAGGTAGAGATGGGAAGAGAGCACTGCAGTCATGGAGCCAGAGATGGGGCAGCGACAAGGCTGTGGTGCGGAGGGTGTAAGAAAGACTAGAAAGTTGTGTGACTGAGGGAGGAAGGAAAGAGAAAGGCATAAAGGACTTTGAAAGCCAAATAGAAAATTTTGCTTTTGGTCCTGATGGCAATAGGGAATCACTAGAGTTTACTGAAAAGGGGGATAACACAGTCCTTTGCTTTAGGAAAAATCACTTTCATGGAAGATGAAATGAAGTGAGGAGAGAAACCTGGGGAAGGCCAAGCCACCAAACAGTATAATAAGGATGCTATTACAATAGCCTAGATATGAGGAGAGGGCAGCCTGGAGGCAGTACCAGAAAAGAAAAAGACATATTCAAGAGATATTGCAATATTTGCATATTCAAGAGATATGCAAACATAAAAGCAACATGAGATAGTGAAGAACCAGCATGACTGCTAGGCTGGGAGGCTGAGGACTAGGAGGATAGTGGTGCCCTTGATAATAAAAGGAAAGGAAGTAGGGGTTTGGAGGAAAGATGATGAATTCTGTTTTGGAAATATTGAGTTTCAAATGTCTTCTGAGTTCAAGATATCTGAAAGGAAGTTGGAACTGCTAGATGGGAAGTCAGCATAGAAGATGGAGTAGGAAAGGTAGATCTGAGAATCATCAGCATCATTTACATTAAAATTAAGCTAATAAAAATCCATGGGAGTGGATTAGATACAGAACAAAGGATCACAGATCTAGAACTAAAAAGACCTTCATCTCATAGACATAAAAGCCTTCAAGGTCCTTTTTTCATAGGTCTTTTTTATATATAGGTTTAAAAAAAAAACCCAAGACCCAAGAAAAAATAAGCAACTTTCTGAAGGCCACATAAGAGTAATCATTATAGGCAGAATCTGAACCCAGGTCCTCCGATTCCATAGTCAGAGCTCTTTCTATTCTTTGTCTACTAATTTTAATAAGCTGACAAATCTGGCATTGTAGGTATCTCATTATCAGCAACACTCCTAATTACCTCTAAATCCAGTTCACTGGTTATCTGAAGGCAAGTTCACGTCATGAGTTCCAGCTCAGAGGATATATCCTCAGTCAGGACAAGAACCTGATCAACTGGTCCTTCCCATTCATGACTGCCAAACTCCTACCCTAAAGCATAAAATACCAAGTTTCCATCTGTCAAGAAAGCCGATATTTTGCCTTGCACATATTTCATAGCTATGGGTAAAGGATAAATTCTTAACGAAGGATGGAGGCAATTATAAAAGATAAAATAGATAATTTTGTACATGAAATTGAAAAGCTTTGAATAAATAAAATTAAAGCAACACATAATCAGGAACAACTGAGATTTTTGTTATATATATATCTTTGATAAGGGTTTGATATTCAAAACATAACTAATAGAAATATATGAGATCAGAAGTCATTCTCCCAATAAAGAGGTAGTCAAAGAATATGAATAGTTTTCAAAAGAATTGCAAACTATTAACAACCACATGAAAGGTGCTCCTAATAATCAATAAGAGAAATACTTTTCAAAATGACCCTAAGCTTCACCAAACATTTAGTAAATTGGCAAAGATGTTAAAACAATGGAATAATCAATGATGGAAGAGTTATATTAAGACAGGTACATTACTGATGGAGCAACAAAATAGCATAACCATTGAGAAAAGCAATTTAGAATTATTCAAATAAAGTGACTGAAATGTTTAGATCCTCTGACACAGAGATTCCATTGTCAAAAAGGTCAATGAAAAAAAGAAAGGTTCAGGGGCGGCTAGGTGGCATAGTGGATAAAGCACCAGCCTTGGTGTCAGGAGTACCTGGGTTCAAATCCGGTCTCAGACACTTAATAATTACCTAGCTGTGTGGCCTTGGGCAAACCACTTAACCCCATTGCCTTGCAAAAATCTAAAAAAACAAACAAAAAAAGAAAGGTTCAAAATGCTTATAGCAATACTTTATAATAAAGACCTAAAAACAAACTAGATGCCCACCAACTGTGGAATGACTAAAAAAATTTTGGTATATAAATATAATAGATTATTATTGTGCTGTAAGAAATAGCAAATACAATATACAAACTTAAATGAAATATTGCAAACTGAAGCTAAGCAGAGCCAAAAAAAAATATACACAATGATTATAGCGATATAAATGGGAAAAAATAGACTTTACAAAACAATCAAAACTGAATATTGCCAAGTTATAAAGAATCTTTGGGGTTCCAAGGAAGTGGATCTCTGCACATAATGTCAGATTTTCTCTTCTGATATTCTGATTGGTTTTGCTGAAATTTCTTCTTTCTCGCTAAAAAAAAATTTTTCCCCTAAAAGATGAATTTATGTTGGAGAAAAAAAGGGTACAGGAATGGACACAAAGTAAAACAAAATGTTTTCATGAATTAGTTTAAAACTTTATCCTTCAAGAGGGTTAGGGGTCCTGGTCACCTAAGGACTGCTCTCAATAATACCATATATTTCTGAATAACTAAATGTATAGTTCTAATAGTTATACTGCTGTAGTTAATAGTGGATGATGGATTAGTTAATTCATTCTTTCATAATCAACAACATTTAAAATTAAAATGGCAGAGATAAGAACAGACCTAAATTCTCAGGATTTTGCTTTATTTCTGAAAATAATATAAAACATACTTCATAGAGCAGAATCTACACTTCACTCTATGGCTAAGATGCATTTGGTTAATGTACAAAAACTGACATCCAAAAATCAACTCTGGATATTCAAATAAATTAAAATCTTGCTCAAAAGCAAAGCACACAGTAGCTGATAAAGAATCAGCCCTCAGTTCAATTCCACATGCTAGCTGTGCATCCCTGTAATCTCATAGTGACATAAGCAACTGTCAAGAGCAGTTACTGATCTTTCTTAAGTAAAGGAGGTTTTTTTTTTGTGAGAACAGCTATGAACTACAATGAAACCACTGGTCCAGATTCCCCCAAAATAAAAATAATCTCATAGACATAAAAGCCTTTAAACAAAGAAATCATTTATCAAATAGTCTAAGACATTTGGCTTGACAATAATAAGAATTGAAACTAAGGTTTGGGGACCAATAATAAAAATTCCAAGAGAATGAAAATCATATGAATAAAAATTCACAACTGTTAATATCTCTGAAATCTTGGTAAAGGGTCCTTTTTGCTTTACAAGAAGGACTGAAGTAATTAAATGGCATCGTGTGAATTCCATATAACATGGGATGGAAAGAATGGAAAAATCTGAAGTCTGGCCAAATCTTAAAAACAGTTGCTACTTTTGGGGCCTAAGATGACAACCTGTCTAGTCATCAATGCACAAAACTCCACCAATGTACAATGACCTATCAGCCAAATCCTAATTGAGTTTTAAACCAATGATTAAGATTTAAAATGAAGACTTCTTCTGGATTCAGAAGAATCATGAGACTTGCTCAAGAATGATATTTCAAGACATATTCTTACCCAATTAGAATATCAACCAATTAGAATCAGACTGTGTGTGTGTGTGTGTGTGTGTGTGTGGTACTAGTATCTCAAGAGACAATGAAATAATTATATAGTAGATTTTAAGAGGGGCACCACCACAATCTAGTGAAAAGAACACTGGTCTTAAAGAGTCAGAAGATCCTGAGGCTCAGGATCTATCAAATGGACATAATATTCATACTACCTATTGCACAGAATTATAAGGACATGTAAACATAACTGCATGTATTTTGTGGTATTTATAGCCTGCTACTGATCATCTGATACCTTTCTACCACTCAAGCCTTATCATACTACTATTTGGTCTGTATTCTGCTTCAAATATGTCTATTCCTTCTCTAGAATTTTGGCTGAATTGCTACCAATCATTTATTAAAGAGTAACACAAACACTCCATCATCCAGGAAATCTTCAATGAGTCCTCCTTGTCAGCATTCACTTTTCACTTTTACCTCTCTCTGAGAACCAAATTAGAGAAAATCACATGATAATTATTTGTTTCATTCCTCTATTAGTCTTTGTGAGATCCATGAAGGCAGGCATGTTATGGATCTTAACTTTTTATCTCTGTGCACCATGTGCCAGTGCTCTGGACATAGGAGGAGGGGCACAATAAAAAGTTTTCTGAATAAATGAATAAACTTTAGAGAGAAGCATCTTTTTAAAAATGGAGAAACATTTGAAAAGCTTTATATAATCTGGAGTACAGTTAAGAGAAACTTAACATTGGGGAAAAGAAGAAAGCCATAAAAACAACAAAAAAAAAGCCCCATAAATTACCGTTAGAATGATGTTTGAATAAGTGAAAGGTCAATTTCTGGGAAAGGTGAGCAGTACTGAAATTATGTTGGGATGATTCAGTCAGGATGTGGAAAGGCAAAGCTTGAATAAATACAATGCGATGCCTAAGGCAAAGATGTAGAGAACCAAAAAATCCTTTAACTAGCCTATATGGGAGAAAGAACACTATTCCTTTAAAACAAATCTGTAAATGAAAGAAAGATGCAAAGACTAATAGACATAATGATCTTTTGGGCCTTTTTTTATGCCTGGGATAATTTATAAGTATTCCTAACTTTAAAAAGGAAGGGCAATAACACCATATCTAGTTCAAATAGCTAAAATATTCACCTTGATAGTTCTCTATTTGGCCAGGACTACAAGTCTGTAGTTTAGTAATAGTTATGAGTAGACTTTCACATCTTAGCATGGCAGTCACAGTGAATCCTTGGCAAATGCTGGTAAACATCACAACAAGACAACATGGCACTATCATAGTCCACTTAGAGCTGGGCTGTCATTAAATCAGGTGCCCTGGCAGAGCAAATGTAAGAAATACAGCAGATACAGTCGAACTACTTATTCAAACAGATGTTTACATTAAAAAAAAGTTTCATTTCAGCATCCTCCATTCATGGTGCCAGCCTAAGGATCAGACACCCTGGGCTGAACAGGCACCAAAGGAGACCCTGGGAAACTTACTTCCTACTTGTGGGCTTCCTTTTATTCAATTGTAACAAAGAAGTAAAGCTTCCTGTACTTCTAAAGGAATCGGCACTGAATTGCCTCGACGTTTCTCGACACAACAGTCCTGCTGTTCCTGTCACTTCAAGACACAAGCTCCAGCTTGGGGGGGGGGGGGGGGGGGCAACCACCCTACATCATAAGCACTGCTCATTTAGTTATTAAGCTGATCCTAAAAAAGAAACAATACTTTTTTTTTTTTTGCAGTGAAGAATTATCAACCATTTCTGAACAGACAGAACTTAGATAAATCAAGCTGTCTGCAACTTAGAATAGTTCTACCAGTTGGGGCCATTAATATCCTGTAGCGAAGGAAAGGAAAAATTTTTGGCTTTCACCACAGCCAAACCTCAGGAGACTATAAAGAACATTCTATGTTATAATTAATCATATTCAGCAAACAAAGACCACCACCAAAGGCCTCTACATATACTTTCTATTTCACCCTTTGTAAGTAAGCCACTCCACAGATCATCCATATACCAAGACTACCTAACTTGGGAGTATAGCTAAATGCAAGGAGAACCAAACAAGTCAGGAGAACACCAACTGGGATTAGTGGATCAATTCCACTAATCAATCAATGAAGTTTAACAATAAACAGGTTTATCAAGAGAAAGGCAAACCAACCAGGGCCTTTTGAGTATGAAACAAATTATGATGACATCAAAAGGTACTCTCTAGAACTACTAAAATAATAACCAGTGAATGTTAAGTGCACTCAACTTAGAAACTACCAGTTATTGGCAGATGACACCAAAACAAGTTAATAATTGAAATAACAGTGAAAGTGAAATAAGAGGTATTGAGAAACTAAAACGTCCTCCTCTTTGCAAAACGGCTTAAGAGAGTTTCTGCCTATGCAGATAGTTTTTCTATTTTTTTGTGAGCCTAAGGCAGAAAATGTTCACTTAAACTATCATTTGAATAAGACTTACCTACAGTTTATCCTTCAACATTTCAAATTTCCCCATCACAGTTTTGCTGTATCTTAGATTGGAATAAGAAATTAAATGGGAATTTTTTAGGAGTTTTGTAGAAGTTGCAGATGATATCAAAAGACTGATAAGTGACACAAAGCATATAACCAAATACTTAACCCAAATTTCACAATAAACACCTCACAAAAAAAAAAAGAAAAGAAAAATTAGACTTCTCTGGGAGGGAGGGCCAAGAAATTTTACATGGATTTTCCAGGTCATGGGGGCACCACACCCCTAACCCCTGTGATGTGGAAGGTATAACTGCCTCCTGCTTGGCTCAAATAAGAGATAATTTGCTATTGTTAACTCTTTAGGCCTTTCTTAAAGTTTGCTAATGCTGACCCCTTCAATTCAATTCACTTCAAGAAACATTTATTGGAACTACTGTGTACAATATAGATGAGAAACATACACATATGTGTGTCTATAAAAATACAAGTTATTCTGGAGAAAGGGGAAGAGGACACTAAATAGTGAGAAGATCAGAGAAGGATATATGTAGGAGGTAGCTCTTGTACTGAGCCTTAAAGGGAAATGGGGATTCAAAAGTAGGTGAGAAGAGTGAGCTTCATTCAAGGGAAACAGTGAGAGCAAATGCATGGAAACAGGAGACATGCTAGAACATATGAAAAGGGAAGAATGAATTTTGCTACTTCTGGTTTCTCTACTAAGAACTAAACTTTTTTATTGGAAATTAAAGAACAAAAATAGGTAAAAAAAATAATTGATAGAAGTAAATAAGAGAGGATCTAGTTGCCTTAGAAGAATTCAAGTCACTCAGATGAACCTTGATTCAGATCCTTGGATACTGTACTGCCTATACAAGTTCTAAGTTGCAGTTCCAGGTAGAAGAAGAGCAATAGCATTTGCAGCCTCAGAGGAGTAGAAGCCCTGGTCAGAGTTTCAGAGTGGAGAAGAGTGTGTGTTGGCTCTGGTCAGAGTTCCAAGGCAGAGAGAGAAGCACTAGCTCTTGTGGCTGCAAAAGAGTAGGGATCCTTCCTGGGTAAAGATTAGAGCAACAACACCACCTCTCTTTGATCATACCACCAGTGCCCTCACCGCCCCCCCGAATAGTTCTTAAAACAGAACTACAAAAAAACCCAAAGCTTAAAACAGTGCCTCCTCCACCCCAAGGAAAGTCATAAAGTTAAAAATCAAGAAATAGGCTGAAAAAAAGAACTCCTTAAAAGCAAAATTGGCAAAATGGAAAAAAAGTACCAAAGTTCTTTGAAATCATTCTTTAAAAAAACTAGAATTGGGCAAGTGGAAGTTAATGACTCCTTGAAACATCAAGAAACAAGAAAATAAAGTTAAAAATGAAAAAAATTAAAGAAAATGTTAAATATCTCTTTGTAAAACAACTCACCTGGGAGACTTCCAGAAATGGAGCCAAGATGGCAGCATGAAACTAGCATGCTCCCAGAGCTTTTCCCTACCAAAAACTAAATAAAATCTATACAGACATGAAAACTAAAGAACCCACCAAAAAAAAAAAAAAAAAAAAAGACAAGCTCCAAAGAAGTTTTCAGCTGCAGATATCATGGAGAATCTTCAGAGAAGGTCTATCTCTTTGGCGGGGGGAGGGGGAAGTAAAGCCCAACTAGGCAGGAGAACAGGAAAACTAGAAGGAAGTTTTTAGCCACACTGCAGACCAGGTCACCACAGCTATTTAGCAAGCCAGCAGGGAACACTGAGGGAACACTGAAGCAAAAGAACTGGATTGGGAACAAATCACTACATGTGCAGAACCTGGACATAAAGGAAGAAACAAGGTTCTGCAAAGGCAATGCATGAACTATACAGACAACATCTTGGCCTACAACAAACCAGGGATTACACCCCAGTCTTGGCATAAAAATCTTGGGCCTATACTACTTATACCCAAGATTAGAGCTCAGACAAACAATATGAGCAAAAAAGCTAAAAGAGCATTCACTATAGAAAGCTACTATGCAGATAATGCTACCTCAGAAGAAGAAAACAGTGAAAAATTACCTACAGGGGAAAACTCAAAAGAGTCTATGAATTGGACTCAAATCCTAAAACTCACAGAAGAGCTTTAAAAAACTTTTAAAGCCAAAGAAAAGAGGGGAAAAAAATGAAAAAAGAAATAAGTCATACAGGAAAATTATGAAAAATTGACCAAAGAAATCAACTCCTTTAAAAGTAAAAATAACCAACTAGAAAAAGAATAACACTTCAAAAAAATAAAATTGAACAATTGGGAAAAAAATGTCACTCAGAAAAGGGTAAAATTAATCAACTGGAAAAGGAAATATAAAAGTTAACTAAAGAAAATAAAACACTAAAAATTGGAATTGAACAAATAGAAATCAATGTGTCTATGAGAATACAAGATTCCATTCAAACAAAGTAAAAAAGCTGAAAAAATGGAAGAAAACATAACATATCTTTTAGGAAAAACAAATGACCTGGAAAATAGATCCAGGAGAGATAATTATTGGACTACCAGAAAGTCTAGATTAAAAAAAAAAATTGGAAAAAATCTTTCAGATTATCACGGGAAACTGCCCAAATCTGCTAGAGCAAGAAAACAAAATAGCCAACAAAAGACTACACAGAAAGAGATCCCGAGATAAAAACCCAAGGGCTATCATAGCTAAATAACAGAATTCTCAAATAAAGGAGAAAATACTACAAGCAACAAAAAGAAGCAATTTAAATACAAAGGAAATACAATCAGACTTACTCAGGACTTATCAGCTTCAACACTGAAGGACTGGAGGACCTAGAATACCTTATGTCAGAGGGCAAAGGACCTTGGATTACAACCAAAATTCAAATATATTCTATTCAATGAAATAGAGAACTTCCAAAATTTCCTTATAAAAAGACCAGAACTTAACAGAGAATTCAGTCTCCAAATACAAGACTCAAGAGATGCACAAAAACGTAAATGAAAAGGGGGGAAAAAATTTGTCAAGAATATCAAATTGTAAACAATCCTATAAGGGAAGATACAACACTTGTAACTCTTGAAAACTGTAATATTCTTAGGATAGTTAAAAGGCTGAATATAATTGAAGAGACTGGATTTAGAGGATTTGGGTATGGTTGGGTTCTTATCTTTCCACTGAAGAGGACTAAGATGACATTACTATATTTGAATCAAATAGCCCAGATGAAAAGCTGGGGTGCTTACTCTAAACTTATGTATCTCAGTTTCCTTTGACCTACATTAATTCTGTCTTGCTCATAAAAGCTTAACACTTTTTCTGATGAGGGCATCCTAAGCTGGTCAGTCTGGAACCAGTGTGTCCCATACCTCACAAAGTTCTTAAGAGAGACTTTCAGACTGTTCCAATACTTGGAGCACTTAGAAGCTCTCTAAGTTAATTAGAAGTGACTTTAGGAGCAAAGGGTGGGAACCTACTTAGAAAGTTTGGATTTAATCTATACTTCAGTTAACAAGGGTACCATGCTTGGGGAGCTGGGGGGGAGGACACTCATGAGGACTGTGTGTCCTAGAGGGTACTAAGGTGTAAAATGATTATAATTTGATGTGATTCATGACTCTTAAGAAGTGTATTTCTAACAAGACAGAAGAGGGGAGGGTACTAAGTGATTTTGAGGCAATGTTGCTTGTCAAATAAGCAATCAACCTGCAATTGTACTTTGATATTACTTTAAGCTTATCAAGTAATCAATTAATCAACCTTTGATTGATGGTAGTACTTGATTGATGGTACTTCTAAAGATAAGTAACATCAAATGAAGAGGTACAAAGTTCTATTTTAGTAGAGGGAAAGAAGGGAGGGTATGAACACTGAACAAATTCTAGTCAATAGATTTGGGCCAGAGAGGGAACAAAATACATTCCCACTTAGGTTTAAAAATCTAAGAAACTTTACAGGAAAGGTGAGGGAGGGGGGAAGGATAGAAAAGGGAAGAAGGGACTGATAAAAGGGAAAGCTAAAATTTAAAAGAAAAGCTAAAGGGGAAAGGAAGTAAAACTCTGGTGAGGAGGAATAAGATGAAAGCAAAGAGAAAAAATATAAATGGGAAAAGACAGCATGGAGGGAAATATAGAATTGGTAATCTTAAATGGAAATGTGAATGGGATAAACTCTCCCTCTATCGGAAGCAATAGCAGAATGGATTAAAAACAAGAATCCTACAATATGCTGTTTACAAGAAACACATTTGAAGCAAAGAGATACACGGGATATAAAAGTAAAAGGCTAGATGCAAAATATATTATGTTTCAGCTGAAGTAAAAAAAATCAAGTGTAGCAATCTTGATCTCAGATAAAGCAAAAGCAAAAAATGATCATATTAAAAGGAATAAGGAAGGAAACTATATCTTCTTAAAAGGTACCATAGGCAATGAAGCTATATCATTATTAAAAATGTATGCATCTAGTAATATAGTGTCCAAATTCCTAGAGGAAAAGCTGAGTGAATTACAAGGAGACACAGACAGCAAAACTTTAATAATGGAGAATCTCTATCTCTCTTTCTCAGAACTGGATAAATCTAATCACAAAATAAACAATAAGGAAGCTAAGAAAGTGAATAAAATCTTAAGAAATTTAGATGTGATAGACCTCTGAATAAAACTTAATGGGGATAGAAAAGAATGTATCTTTTTCTCCTCAGTAGATGGCACCTATACCAAAACTGACCATGTACTAGGGCATAAAAACCTTATAATCAAAAGTAGAAAGGCAGAAATAATAAATACATACTTTTCACATCATGATGTAATAAAAATTACATGAATAAAGGGTCATGAAAAGATAAACCAAAAATTAATTGGAAACTAAATATCTTAATTTCAAAGAATAAGTGGATCAAAAAAATCATAGAAATAATAAATAATTACATCCAAGAAAATGATAACAATAAGACATCACACTAAAATTTATGGGATGCAGCCAAAGTAGTTTTTAGGGGAAATTTTTTTAAATCTAAATGCTTATATGAATAAAACAGAGAAAGACGTGAACAATGAATTGGGTATGCAATCAAAAAAGCAAGAAAAATAACAAATTAAAGATCCCCAATTAAATACCAAATTAGAAATTCTGACAATCAAGGGAGAGATTAATAAAATTGAAAGCAAGAAAACCACTGACCTAATGGAGTTGTCCTTAAGCAATTTCTATCTAAAACCATCAGCAAATATATGTAATGGGAATAAACTAGGAGCATTTCTAATAAGATCAGAGGGAAACAAGGCTACCCATTATTACTATTACTATAGTATTAGAAATGTTAGCTTTATATTAAATGGGGCTGATGGATCCCCCTTCCCCCCACCCCTTAAGCATAGACATAAAATATTGATCAGATGGAGCAGATTTTGGGATTGGGATGGAAGAAGAATGAGGCACTGGATTTATAGGATCAAAGAACAAGAGCTGAAGGGACATCAAAAACTACTGAGCCAACTCCCTTTCATTGTGCAGATGAGGAAACTGAGGCTTATAAGGGTAATGTACCTTGACCAAATCACAGAAATATTATGCATCAGAGATGGAATTTGAACCTGACTCCCAGAGAAAATGCTCTTTTCATTCTATCATTCCTTGAAGGAGTGGTTAATAATAAAGGTTAGTTCCTGTGAAAAATGTAACTTTAGGGGCAGCTAGGTGGCGCAGTAGATACAGCACCAGCCCTGGAGTCAGGATTACCTGAGTTCAAATCCAGTCTCAGACTCTTAATAACTACCTAGTTGTGTGGCCTTAGGCAAGCCACTTGACCTCATTTGCCTTACAAAAAAACAAAAACCTAAAAAAAAAAAAGAAAAAGAAAAGCAAAGAAAAATGTAACTTTAAAATACACACTAAAAATAATTCCTAGGTTTTTAGGAAGGTACTGTTTATGTGATGCATGTTTATTTTTTAAATAAAAATTAGTTATCCAGAATAAAAAGAAATGCTAGCTTTAGCAATAAAGGAGAACAAAACTGAAAACTCAGATTTGGCCATGAAGAACAAAGCTTTCATTCCTTACAGTTGGTAGGATGATATACTTAGAGAACCTGTGAAAATTATCTTAAAAAACTACTTTAAACTATTAACAAATTCAGCAAAGTAGCAGGATATAAAATAAACCAAAATAAATCATCAGCATTTCTATATATGAACAACAAAGCCTAAGAGCAAGAAATAGAAAGAGAAGTTCCATTTAATGTAAATGCAAGGAAAAAATGAATAAAGTAACTGTAGACAACATTAAATACTTGGGAATCCACCTCCCAGGACAAACTCAGAAACTATGAACACAATTACAAAGCACTTCTCACAAAGTCAGATCTAAACAATTGGAAAAATATCAATTTCTCAGGGTTATGTTATGCTAATATAATAAAAATGACAATTCTACCCAAATTAAATTACTTATTCAGTGCCAAACCAATCAAACAACCATTTTACCATGCTAGGAAAAAAGTAACAAAATGTATCTGGAGCAACAAAAAGTCAAGAATAGTGAGGGAACTAGTGGGAAACTAGAGGGAAATAGTGAAGGTCTATACTAAAAAGCAATAGTCATCAAAGCTTCCTGGTACTGGTTAAGATTTAAGAGTACTGGATCAGTAGATTAGGATAGGTTCAAAAGAAACAGTAGTAAATGACTACAGTAATCTATCGTTGGACAAATCCAAAGATATTAGCTTCTGGGATAAGAACTCTCTATTTGACAAAATAATTGTTGGGAAAAACTGGAAAGATGTATGTCAAAAACTAGGTAAAGACCCACATCTCACACCCTATATCAAAATAAGGTCAAAATGGATACAGGATTTAGACGTGAAGTGCAACCCCATAGACCAATTAACAGACTAAGAAATACTCTGTCAGATCTATGGAAAGGGGAGAAATTTATGACCAAGAAAGAAACAGAGTGCAATATAAATTGCAAAATGGATGATTTTGACTATATTAAATAAAAAAGGGTTTGCACAATAAAACCAATGCTGCCAAAAAAAAAAAAAAACAGAAATCTGGGAAATAATTTTCACAGGTCTCATTTCTAAAATATTTAGAGAATTGAATCAAATTTATAAGGTTACAAGTTATTCCCCCCATTGATAAATGGTTAAAGGATATGAAAAAGCATTTTCAAATGAAGAAATTAAGGCTATATATATAGTCATATGGGAGAATGCTCCAAATCATTAGAGAAATGCATGTTAAAACAACTATGAGGTCCCACCTCACACCTATCAGATTGTTTTCCCTTTTTATCATCTTAGCCAATCAATTTTGGGAAAGTTGTGGAAGGACTGGGACATTGATGCATTGAGAGAAGTGGTGAACAAAATGCAACTACGGCCAAAGAACAATAAAACTGATCATACCCTTTGACCCAGAAATACCAATGCCAGGTCTATATCCAGAAGAAATCATAAAAAATTGAAAAAGTCCCACATGTTAAAAAAAATTCATAGCAGTTTTTTTTTTTGTAACATGGCAAAGAATTGTAAATTGTAAATTGGGGAATGGTTGAACAAGTTATAGTATATGAATGCTATAGAATACTACTGTTCTATAAGAAACCCTAAATGGTCAGATTCTACAGAAGCATGAAATGAATTACAGGAACCGATGCTGAGGGAAGGGAGCAGAATCAAGAGAACATTGTACACATTAACAATAATTTTGTGAGTTGATCAGCGTTGATTGATGAATGCAGCTCCTCTCAGCATTTCAGAGAGCAAGGGCAACCCTAGTAGAAAGCCGAGTAAATGGGCTATGCTATCCCCATCCAGAAGAAGAAAAACAAAACAAAACAAATCCTACAGAATCTGAATGAACACTACATCCACTTTTAAAAAATTTCTCTTATGTGTTTCTTTCCTATCTCATGGTTTTCTTTCTTTTCCCTTAATCCTAATTCCACATACCAAAAATGACTAATCTGTAAATATGTTAAATATAAATATGTATGTGCAATGCTCACCAGACTGTGTGCTGTTGAAGGGAGGGTGGAAGGAAATTATGTAACTTAAAAACAAGCATATGGATGAATGTTGAAAAACTTGCATAGCATATAGTTGGAAAAATAAAATAGAATATCAATTTTAAAAACACCTAGAAAATAGATCATCTAAGAATACTTGGACTAGAGGCAGCTAGGTGGAGCAGTAGATAGAGCACCAGCCCTGAAGTCAGGGGGACCTGAGTTCAAATTTGACCTCAGACACTTGGGCAAGTCACTTTAACCCCATTGTCTTAATTTAATGCAATAGAGGACTGTTAAGCATTCCTAATGAAAAGACCACAGTTGAATAGAAAACATTCCTTTCAAATATAAGATTCAAGATGATAGATAGAGGTAAACATGATAGACAGGTAAACATGAAAGAGAACACATAAGGGACTCAATAAAGATAAATTATTTATGTTTCTAGATGAGCAAATGATTTCCCAAGACAATGCTTGAAATCTCACTCTCATCAGAAATGGTCCAAAAGACAGAATAACATACACATACACAGATGTTTGAGTATAAAAATCTGTCTTACAAGGGAAGTAGTAGGGGAAGGGGAGAAGAGATGTGGTGGGGTGGGGGGGGGGTATGGGGAAGGGACTGATAAAAAGGAGGACAAACTAAGGAAGACCAAGGTCAAAAGCAAAACACACTTTTGAGGATGAGGAAAAGGATAAATAGGGGAGGAAATAGAATGAAAGGAAATGCACAATTAGTATTCTGTCAATGGGATGAACTCACCCATAAAGTAGAAACAGATGGCAGAATGAATTAGAAACCAGAATTCAGTAATTTGTAAACAAGATTCTTACTGAGGGCAGCTAGATGGCGCAGTGGATAGAGCACCAGCTCTGGAGTCAGGAGTACCTGAGTTCAAATGTGACCTCAGACACTTAATAATTACCTAGCCATGAGGCCTTGGGTAAGCCACTTAACCCCATTGCCTTACAAAAAAAAAAGATTCTTACTGAGTCCCTTATATTAAAAAATGACAATCTACCCAAGCTAATTTACTTATTCAAAACCATACCATTCAAACTGTAAGATTCATTTAAGTTCATATAAGTTTGCCCAACTTTTTCTGAAAGTATACTGCTTTCATTGCTTGTCATTTCTTACAGCACATTAGTTTCATCAGTCATATAGTATAACTTGTTCCATCCATTTTTCCCAGTTGATAAGCATCTCCTCAATTTCCAATTCTTCGCCACCCCCAAAAGAGTTGCTATATCTGTACCAAGGGTCTTTTTCCTTTTTTTTAAAAACTCTTTGGAATATACTTAGTGTCCCAACTTTTCCACATCCTTTGCAACACTTGTCATTTTACTTTTCTGTCATATTAACCAATCTGATAGGTGTGCCAGAGTTGTTTTAATTTGTTTTTCTCTAAACAGTAGTGATTTAGAGCATTTTTTCATATGACTGAAAGGATAACTATTCTTTTTCTGAAAATTACCTGTTCATATCATTTGACCATTTATAAGTTGGGGAATGCCTTGTAGTCTTATAAATTTGTCCCGTCTTCTGTCTGGTGTCTCTTTGGTGCTTAGCAAGGTGACTAACACATAGTCAGGGCTTAATAAATGCTAATGACCAAATAACTAAAGTCAAGAAGGACTAGAAATTAGTTCTCTTGGTTCCTTCCACTCCACAAAGCAAATCAGACTTAGGTAGTACTTTATGGCTTACAAAACAAGAACTGAGGATGAAAATAAGAGTCTGATCAAGTCCTGTAACAATTGAGTTAAGAAGTCTAAAGTCAGAATGAATTGCTGTTTGCAAAAAAAAAAACAACAACAAAACAAACAAAAATGTTTAAGTTATAATAAGGACAAGAAGAGAAAGTAAAGCATAGGAATGCAGGCTGAAAAGAATATGATAATAATAGATGACAGAAATAAAGCTGAATTGCTCAACTACTCATCTCTAAAATGAGGGGGTTGAACTAGAAGAGTTTGAGATTTCTTCTAGCTCTAGATCTATGATCCTATAAAATCTAAATACTATTGATAGCTTTTTAAAAAAATTACCTGACTTCTCTAAATTAAATTCATGTGATCTAGAGAAATTATATGCCATAGAATTGAAAGAATTTTCAAGTGATCATAGAATTATTGTCCAGGATCTCTGAAGATTAGTGGAAAGGACTAAAGTTGTGTTTATTTTCCAAAGAAGAAGAAATTAGAACTGAGTCAATTCCCTGGGAAAATTCTACAAGATATTGTTCTATGTATAGTTCCAACCACTCAAGAAAAGGAAGTGGAACCATCATGGATTTATTAATGTCATGCCAAATATTTCCCTTTTTAAAAAAAATTATATTTATTTCAAGGCAATGGGGTTAAGAGTAACTTGCCCAAGGTCACACAGCTAGGCAATTTTAAAGTGTCTGAGGTCGAATTTGAACACAGGTACTTCTGACTCCAGGGCCAGTGTTCTATCCACTGCACCACCTAGCTGCCCCTGAAACACTTCCCTTTTTGACAGGATTCCTACTGAACAGAGAAAGGCTATAGATATAATATAGATGCCTGGATTTCATCAAGACTGTGACAGAGTTTCTCATGATGTCACAGTATAAAAGATGGAGGACATATGCAGAATGGATAAAATCTGATTGGATAAATTAAGACAGTCAAGTGACCAAACCTGAAGAGTATTGATTAAAAGATTGTGTTCATCCAGGAAGGACATCTTTAGTGAGATTCCACAGGACTTTGCTTTCAGTCCTGTTGTGCTCAACATTTTTATTAGTACTTTGACTAAAGACAGATGGCATGCTTATTGAATTTGTAGGCAGCACTAAGATGGGAGGTAGAGCTAATATACTAAGTGATAGAATCCAGAACTAAGATTATGGACAGAACATCTTAAGGTGATGTCTAATAGGGATAGATATAGTCTTGCACTTAGGATAAAGAAAGTTAACTCCACTCCTGTGGCAATAGGGCTAGACAATACTATGTTTAAAAGATCCAGAGATTATAATGGCCTTCAAGGTCATCAATGTGGCATGGTAGCTTAAAAAGCTAATTAGCTTCTAGGGAAGGTAATGTCCTAAGATATTGAGTTTATGTCATTTTTGTACTCTGCTCTAGGCAGATGACATAAGGAATGTTAATTTCCAGGTATTACAGATATTTCTGAAGGGTCACTGACAAACTCAAACTAAATGCAGAGGAAAGCAATCTAGAGACTCAGAAAAAGATAAGCCATAAGGCTTTAGGAACCAACATTGTTCAGCTGGGAGATCTTGATGATGGTGAAGGCTAAAATTTATTGTATTTATTTATTTATACGCGCACACACACACACACACACACATTTTAAAAAAGAACCTTCTATCAATTGGAGCTGTCTAAGAAAACAGGACATGAGGCCTAAGGAAATGGAGTTCACTAGCACTAGAGGTATCAAAGGACAGCCTGGACAATTACATGTCAGGGAGGCTGTGAAAGAGGTCCCATGTGTCAAATAGAATTTGGACCAGATGATCTCAGAGTTCCAACTCTAAAAACCAACACCAAAAACCACTATTCCACCCCAAAACATACATACACACATAAGTACAGACCAAATAGGAGAAATCTCACAGCTGTTGTAAATCCATTTATTACAACTCCTCTATTATGATCTGCAAACAAGCCAAAGGTTGACTAGGAAGATAGATAGATACCTGGGGTGGAGGGGTGGGGGTGGGGAGCACAACGCCCCAATTCCTAAGCAGCTTCAAATAATTGTTTTTCTTCTCATTCAATTTTCTATTATTTCCTATACAACAAACAGCTACAATGAGCCCTCTTCACCTAGATGATTCAACCAATTTGGGATTTTATAAACAGTACAAATTTCCTGCTTTTCCTTGCTGCCAGCTGGCCCCTTCTCCATTCTCCAGGTGGCTGAGTGAGGACAGCAGTCTTCATACTTCTCTCCAGCCATCTCTGTATCTGGACTGACTTCTCCGGCTACCTCAGGTCCAACAGACCCAAAATTACAGGCCTCTAAGGTCCTAACACCTATTTATTTCCCTTTCGTGCCAATTTTAGGACAGCATGGACTATTTCAGTTGTTCTTGGTTCAAATATTCAATCACCATAATATTAATAGGATCAAATATTCCATAAACCGTGAAGAGTTGTCACATTTAGACTTGATTATACTAGAGGGAAGACCTAGGAAAAAAGTGGAGAAAAGCAAAGGCAAGGCAGATTTCAGATCAGTATAAAAGTATAAAAGGAAGACATAACAGAGTTCACTATAATCAAATGAATTCATATGACTGCAAGCTCCCTGCCCCTGAAAGCATTTGACCAGAGGCTGGATAATTTGTCAGCACAGTGTAGAGAGCACTGGGTATTGGTATCAGAAGAGCTGAGTTCACATCTCCCTTCATCTGGGCGAGATTTACTGGCAAGTCACTTAAACTGCTTTGAAACTAACAACAGCCTCCTGGGCTGAGGAGGGTCCAATGAGGCACTGTAAATGTGAGACATTAGTACCAGTCAGTCAATTAATATTTATTAAACATATAGGGGTGGCTAGGTGGCACAGTGGATAAAGCACTGGCCCTGGAGTCAGGAGTACCTGGGTTCAAATCTGGTCTCAGACACTTAATAATTACCTAGCCATGTGGCCTTGGGCAAGCCACTTAACCCCATTGCCTTGCAAAAACCTAAAAATAAAAAATATTTATCAAACACTTACTGCAACTATGGGGGGGGGGGACCACAATAAGGCAAAGTCAGTCCCTGCCCTCAAGTCACTCACAATTTAATAGGGAACATTATCAAAGAGGATTTAAGCATTGGGGAGGCCATTGGAGTAGAAAATTTCTAAAGTCCCTTCCAATTCCATAGCTTTATGGCTCTAGGATTATCACTGGAAATGAAAAATTATTTAGAATGTCTAGTATTTCAGTGAATTAAATATTCAGAGAGGATATCATCACTGTTGCCTACTAATAAAGTAATGCCTTTTTTAAAAGTTTCCAACTATTTCTAAAAAATAACATGTTTCAGAAGAATAGTAACATATGAAAGGCAATAATAATCAAAACACAACAGAGGGTTTTATGATAGGAATTCAAGATCAAATAGCTGCCACCAGAAATTACTAAAGGCTAATCTATAAGGAGTTTGTATTTAGTGAGCAATGTAAATCATGCAAGGAAATACCATAAACTGTGCAGGCTTTAAAAATTTAGTATCTATGAAAATCTAAGAAGACATGAACTGGTATAGTTAGAATGACTCTACATCTAAAACTCATTTGCATGGACTGAAAGATGACAATTAGTCATATTACAAAATATCCTGAAGAACTCAACCAATAAACTTCCCTGTAATAAGACCACTATCACAGAATAAACTGTTGCCCAAAACTGATTGAATAAAAAGGCTATACAAAACTAAGAACAATGTTCTTATCATATCAAATATTAAGAATCTCTACAATATACAGAACAAAAAAAAAACTTTTTAAAATGAAGAAGCTCTAACAGAAAAGACCAAAACGAGGTGGAAATAGAATTAGGGGCATATTATTTCTATTCTACAGCTTTTGGAGAGTCTACAGATGATAAGATGCTATCCTAATACTTATTCAACCACAAAAAGAAATGATTTTAGCAACTCTTGTAATAAACCCTATAAATCATTCAGTATTAAGAGTAATAGTTAAGGTAGAGATTTGTATTAAGGACTAGTTCTATCTGACCTTCATCAAAATATAAAAAAGATGAAAAGAATGAGATTGATCATGATAATCATGATAACAAAGATTAAATCTGTGCTGCTACTACCTATAAAGCTGTAGCAACTAGGTACCTAGAAAGATATAATCAAGTAGGTAGAATTATATACCAAAAGTTAGCTATCCTGGTAAATTAAAAGATCATAAATTAACATGCCACAAATACAAATCCCAATATATCTTTGAGAATTTAAAAAAAATACACTGACCTGGCACCAGAACATCATTACAGGAAAAAATGTTGCCTCCAACTGCTTGGATCCAACTGTTTCATAATCACAGAAAAGCTGCTTTTAAGAGATGACACCACACTGAATACTTAAGAATCTCCCAACTCATGGAATGGATAAAAAAAAATTAAAACCATATGAGGCCCAGACAAGTCATACCTGTCATCCTGTTTACTGGAGTTGTCTCAAACATGCTTTCAGTGGGTCTATAAAAGATAAGCTTACAGCCCAATTGGATCCTTCAGTTACAAAAAGCATAATTTCATCTATCTAGTGTAAAAGTTTTCAGAATATTAAATCTAAAGGGATAATACTAGGATAGCAAATAGTCCTCTAGATCATTTCTATCTTGGAAAAAATGAGAACAATACAAGTGATAATAAAGATATTTATCAAATACTTAAACTCTGAGCAAGTTACTGTTGGGAATACACAAATATTCTTTGTATCCAGGGGATGTATGGTCGAATTTGGGAGAAAGAAACACATAAATGATAACTAACAGTACATGGCAACATGCTTAATAGCAAATGAATGATCCATAAATAAATAATTCATGCTGTTGGAATGCAAGGGAGGAAAGAAGTCAAAGTAGAAGACTTCTGAAATAGTATTTTATTTTTACTAACATCTTTTGTTTTTATGTCACCTTCATTTCTAAATATATTCCTCCCCATTCCCAGACAGTATAACAAAAATATAAAAAGGAAAAAAACCAGTTCAAAAAAACTAACCAACACATGAATTCAGATTGACAATAGAAGCATTAGAACAATCTCCACCCACTATCTCCAGGCTTTACAAAGAAAGGAGGCATGCCTAGCTCATTTCTGCCCTTTGGAGTCCAACTATTATATAGTGCTCAAGGTTCTGTTGCTATTGGTCTTTCTATTTACATTATTAAATAGCCACTGTATGTGTGGTTCTTCTGGTCCTGTTTCCTTCAATTTGTGTCAATTTAATTCATAAAGGTCTGTCCATGCTTCTGTATTTTTCATATTTGTAATTTCTAACAGTGCAGTACTACAATTTGTTTAGCCATTCCCCACTCAAAGGGCATCTATGTCCCAGTTCTTTGCTACTATAAAAAGCACTGCCATAAATATTTTTGTGTATATGAGATCTTTCCTTCTATCTCTGACATCCTTGGGGTATATGCCTAGTACTTTGATGTCTAGGTCAAAAGGCATGGACAATTTTAGCCATTTTCTTACCAAAATTCCAAACTGCTTTTCAGAATCACTACATGGCATTAATATATGAAGCAGCACCATTTAAGTACTCATTTATAAACAACAGTATAACAAAGTGCAAAGAATAACTATCAGTCATAAAATATGAAAGCTAAATTGGTATAGAAGGAGATGCATAACAAATGAGCCAAGAGGTAGGTGGATACTTAAGTGCTGCTAGCCTTCCCCTTGTGGTACAAGTCTTGTGCAACAGGTAAGAATGCAAGCCAGAAATAGCTCTGTTCTAAGCAATGAGACAGTTAACTCCTCTCCCTGCGTCACCCTGAAGTCAGGCGAGGCTTTCCAAGCATTAACCACTGAACCATTGCTCCTGACTTGGTGAAATTCTAGATAAGTGTTCCTGAAATAGAAAGGTCTCAAACAGTCATTCCTGAAACACTGAGGTACCATCAATTATCCAAAAAGATACTGATAAGTACTTAAAAACTGCTATAATAGAACTAACACAGGCAGAAATTAGAATTATTTTAATTCACCATTTGAAACTTCAAAAGCCTAGTTTCCCAAAAGAGCCAAATCAAGAAGTAATACCAAAAGATTAAATGCAACTCAGTTTTCATTTGCAACTCAGATTAAATCCAACTCTTCTGAAGTTTTCTAAATATAAGACTGGCTAAAATTTTCTAAGTACTAGCAGCTGATGCCCTCTAAAAACTTATTTTGATTCTCTGTTTGCTGACTTTCTGCATCAATGAATAGAATCAATCTTCTAGTCACACTCTCAAATTCCTTACTGAAATATAAAATAGAGACACAATGGAAGAAATGTAAAGTGAAAAACTTGCAGTGTGAATGCTTTTTCAAGATAATAGTCAAGCTTATTTGTGAAGAGATGAGATTGTCTCTCCCCCTTCTCAGCAGAACTAGTAACAACAATGGGTGGAGAATTGCTCCATATATTTTCAGACTCAGTTTGGTTCCCTTCTACTTTTTTGAAATTCCTTTTTTTAGGGGTGGCTAGGTGGCAGAGTGAATAGAGTACTGGGCCCTGGAGTCAGAAGTACCTGAGTTCAAATCCAGCCTAAGACAATAATTACCTAGCTGTGTGGCCTTGGGCAAGCCACTTAACCCCATTGCCTTGCAAAAAGAAAAAGGAAAAAAAAGAAATAAAGCACAGCTTCAAAGTATGCACTAATTAACTATCATTTTAGAAACCAAAATTTCATCAAATAAGAACTTTAATTTAAATTATTCATTAAAAAAGTAAAAATAAAATTATTCATTAACCCAAAGGCCATTTTTAACATACAAATCTACCACAAAGCCCATGTTAAACTACTCTACTCATAAAAAACATGAATGTGTACACACTGAGGAAATATTTTACTGGTTTTCTACATTAGGATAAACCAAATTATACTCAAAGTCTAAAGGAAACTAACCTGAAACAAAAGAGAGTTAAATTGAAAAATACCAAAAATTGAAAACAATGCATATGAATATAATAAAACACAAAACAAGTAAGTTTGCTTTTGGAAGCTATAGAGAATAACTATTGAGAATCACTCAAGCACAGCTACATATTGGCCACTACAAGTATACTTTTATGTTTTTTCTTTTTTTCCCCAGTTACATGCAAAGACAGTTTTCAAAAATCCCTTTTTTTTTTAACATTTTGAGTTCCAATTTTTTCTCCCTTCCTTCCCTCTCACTCTCTAATCAATCTGATATAGGTTGCACATGTACAATCACGTCAAATATATCTCCATATTGGTCATGTTGTGAAAGAAGAATCAGAACAAGAGGGAAAAATCACAAGAAAGAACAATTTTTTTTTCAGTGAAAACAGCAAAGCATAATTTCTTAACTGACATTTCCCCCCTTCAGTGCTTCCTTATGATCTTGCACATAAAATACAAATTGACAAAAAAGTTCTTCTATAAGCTTTCCAATCTTGTTATATCGTATTTCCCTTTACCCATTCTCATACCATTCTCTCATATCCTCACCCTGCTCACTCCAGACTCCATAAAAGCCCTGCCCAAGTCCCTGCCTTCACTGTCCATCTCCCCTGTGGATGGCTTTCCTAATTTTCAAGTCCCCAATTCAAGGGATCCACGGACTCCAGGAAATTTGTGCTTGTCTTCCATTCCCCAAATCATCTACCTCACTTTCAATTTTTCACCCTAATCTGTCTGGACCTCTCCTACTTTTTTTAGTATGAGTTATTTGTAAACATCTCTTCTTTCCCCTACTAGATTAGGAATTCTTTGGTGATGACTACTGGCTTGTATCCTTTTTGTATCTCTTAGTGCAATGCATTGCATTAGTTTTACAGTTACACAATATTTAAGGAACTGAATTTTCTAGGTTGATAAAAAATGTAATGTGTGAAACATGATATAAATGAAAAGAATCTCCAAATTTCTATTTTTGAATGTATTAAGGTCAAATTTAAAGTCATCAAGTCAGTGAGCAAATACTGTCTACAAGAAAAAAGATACATGATATAGAGACCTCTTCCATATCTCTCCCCTACAAGTGGCATTCTCTGAAACACTAAGTATGCCCTTTTTTAGGATAGGAACAAAGTCATCTTTTGTCATCATAACGCTAGTATCTTATGTGCAGCACTCACTTGCTATTTTCTTCAAATCCAGTCTCATGAATAAACTCACAAGCTATGGAAATAGCTTTCACCTAATACAGCTTCAATTTCCTCATCTGCAAAAATAGAAATACTACTACCTGGAGGACATTTGTTCTGAGGCTTAAAACAAGGTAATTCATCTAAAGTGCTTTGCAAACTTGAAAGCATTAAAGACACTGAGTATCTTTTCATTTGAAGGTCCTGCTGTCTGTCAATAACATGCCCATGTTCACCTCTGAGCCTGGACTACTCCCCATCTCTCTCAATTCTCACCATGCTTTAAGGCCAAGGAAAAGCTTTTAACTGCACCACCTTGACCTTTATTGCTCCCTCTTTACTTAGTAAGCCATAAACAATGCCCACAGTCCCTCTCCTTTGCTGAGTTTTCTCTTATTTCCCTGAAGTACCTGAGGTCAGAAGCTCTCTTCCATGACAGGTATTCCACAAAGAATGGGACTCACAGCTGAGAAAGCCATGTTCCTCCTCCTCTTTCCTCCATCCTTCCTTGTTTAACTGCTACTCATCCTTCAAACCCTATTTCACTTTGTCATTACCTTTTCTCTATCAAAGGACCTTTGATGTTACAAAGTTCTCTAGGTAATACTGGGTACTCTAGTTACTATATCCCTGCTAGACCATGAGAACCAGAAAGTCGAACCCCATCTCTATTGAACCTCTTATTCTACCTCCACACAGCCTCTGGGTTCAATGCTCTGTGCACCTTTAATGCTTGCCAAATGAAATGAGGCTGAGGGTGGAATTTCAATGTATCCTTTATAAGGACTAAAAGCTAGGTGTTCAAAGAAGGCAAGAGGAGGGATGCTGAAGAGGTCAGAGGAATTGAGTCTGGGAAAAATGATTTCAGTGATTCTAGATTAAGAAGTTGCAATAGGAGGTAAAAATTCCCTAAGATAACTTCTCTTAGAAGATGAACGAATAGGATGCGATTGTGAGGTACCCAGCTGAGGTGATGAAGAGAGCTTGATAGGGTTTGAGACCCTAAGGTGTGCTAGAGACCATAAGTCATCTTGTAATACACAGGAAATCAAGAAAGAAGTCTGCCCTCAATATTTCAAGGTGCTGTATAACCTTTCTGAGGCTCTACCTCCAACCCCCTTTCATTCCAGCCTGGCCATTTATTTCATGTGCTTGTTCAAAGGGCTATTAACTTACGTTGAATGCTAACTAAGGTCCTTCATCTCTGAATCAGAGTTCTTTGGTCTGATGTGAAAACAATTAATTTTTATGTTAAAAATATTAATTGGGTATGCCCAAAGTAAGCTTTAGAAGTAATATGAACAAATAGAAAAACAGATGCAGTAGTCCAGTTTGTTAACCTGGATTGATATTAAGTACCTAAATAAAAATAGATTTATAAAAACATTACTGAACTAATGAGACTTTTAAAGAGTTCTACAAATAATAAAAACAGATGATTAAGGATGTGGTAAACAATACCTAGAACAAAAAGGTTAAGGCTTTGAGCTAAGGTCCTAGATGCCAAAAGGAGTTCAACGAATGCTTGTTGAAATGAATTCAAAACTTTTCTGCTCAGAAATCTTCCATGGTCTCACTACACTCAGGACAAATTCTTTAGTAGGCATTTAAAGACCACCATATGCAATTACTCTCTCACATCCTTCACTTCAGGTATTAGTATTAATATTATTAGTATTAGTTCATTAGCCACTTACCTGACCCTTGAAGTTTTTTGCCTCTAGAATTTTGCTTACTCTTGATCTTTCCAAACAGAAAGTCCTCTCTAAAAAGGACCCCAATGGACAAATACCTTTACAGCATATCTTTTTGGAGTAGCAAAGAAATAGAGACTAAAGCAATACTTTCTTCCCTTAAAGAATGGATAAACAAATGATGGTTTAAGAATTTAATTGAATACTATTACAATGAAGAAAAGATGAAATATATCTTAAGAGAAACCTGAGAAAACTAGGGGTAGGACAGAATCCAGGTCTGGCATCAGGAAGACCTGAGTTCAAATCCTGATTCAAAAATTTATGGCAGTCACTTAACCTTTGTTTGCCTCAATTTCCTCATTTGTGACATTGGAGATGATTATAGCACCTAGATCACAAGGATGGCAAGGATTAATTGAGATGTTTGTAAAGCACCTAGCAACCATGCTTACTGCATTGTAGGTGTCATATAAAACTTTGACCATTATTTTGTCATTATTCTTTATGTAAATGATATAAAAGGAAGTGAGTGGAACTAAGAGAACAATTCATTCAATATCATTATATAGAAAAATAGCTCTGAACAATGCTCAATGATGATCAATCATCACTGCAGAAGATGAAAGCTGCTCCCCACTTCTTAACAAGAGAGGTAATGCACTCAAGATGCAGGAGACACACAATAAGGAAATGTGCTCTGCTTGACCATGTATTTTTGTTAAAAGGGGACATCTCATTTTCTCTAGTGGAGGAAATTTAGGATATAGGAAAGGAAAAATGAAAAGATAATTAAGGTATCCTTAAAAAAAAACAGAAAAAAAAGTCCAGGAAAATAGAGTAATAGCATTGTAAAACACAGGTTGATTACATTTTATATTTAAAAAGCAAAGCAATAGGGGTGGCTAGGTGGTGTAGTGGATAAAGCACCAGCCCTGGAGTCAGGAGTACCTGGGTTCAAATCTGGTCTCAGACACTTAATAATTACCTAGCTGTGTGGCCTTGGGCAAGCCACTTAATGCTATTTGCCTTGCAAAAACCTAAAAAAAAAAAATTTTTTTTAAAAAGCAAAGCAAGCTATGAATTTTCAATTTTAATTCTTCTTTTTCATTCAAATTCCACCCCAGCCTGCTTACTATGTGATCTTTTCTTCTTGTAACTTCCAAAAGACTTAATGTCTCTTTTGTTTTGCTATCTGTCCACAAGGATGCATCTATAAGATCCTTAAGGGGAGGTACCAGACCTTACCCTTCTTTGTTTTCTCCAGAGTTCTGGGCATAATAAACAAGTACTCAACAATTATGACCAGAAACATTTTTTTAAAAAAAGAGAAACTTTAGCAATAAAAAAAAATCTTTAAGCAAACAAATGAGGACCTGGAGAATCTAAAAAGACAAGAGACTTCAGAAGCCACCTGAATTGTCCTCACAACATGAACAAGAATCTATTCCATAACATGTGTGACAAGCTGCCATTCAGTCCTCACTTGTTCCAGGGCAGAGCAGAGGAGGCCCCTCTCTTAGGAAGCCACTCAATTCTTCAACTAACTGAAGGCAGTCTGGAAGCCCCCCTGATACCCTCACCCCAGGTCCTTTCTTCCAAGACCCAGTCCTCTACAGCATGACCCTCAGGACTGATGGTCCTGCAGCTCACTGATATCATTACTAAAATATGGTGCTCAGAACTGAATGTGACACTTTCTCCAAATATGGTCCAATCAAGGGAAAGGTCAGTAAACCTATCATGCTGCTCTCTCTATTCCAAGACATGATTCTCCTAAGGCAATCTTCTCCTTTTTTCATTGCAAAATTATACTACTGTCCCATTATTTTTGCAATCCACCTTAATTTCTAGATTTTTTTTCATATGACCCAATATTTAAATCTATCCAGATTTTTCTGCATTAAAACATCTAATGTGTCAACTATTCTTTAGATGTTAGTGTCATTGTCAAATAAGACAAACATTTGATTAGTATGAAGGAGTGTTAACTACATTTCAGTTCTTGAATGTCACAGAAACTCAAATTTTATGAATTTTTTTTAAAAAAGTGGATTCTCAAGGGGCAGCTAGGTGGCACAGTAGATAGAGTCAGAGTCAGGAGGCCCTGGAGTCGGGAGGACCTGAGTTTAAATTCGGTCTCAGACACTTAATAATTACCTAGCTGTGAGACCTTCAGTAAAAGCCACTTAACCCCACTGCCTCACAAAAACTCACCCCCCCCCAAAAAAATTGGATTCTCAAATATTAAGAATGGTTTAAGGGAGGAAAAAAAGAATGCCAAGGTGGTATAGAACGTGAACACAGAAAGACTACAGGAAAGTCACCTTCTCTGGGACTCAGTTTCCTCATCTGTAAAATGGGAATACTGTAACATCTCATGTGATTGTAGAGTAATTATAAATTTTAAATTGTAGAGTAATATTATCAATATAAGGTATTATTATCATAATATCTCATTCTCATATTTTCCATTGAGATTTAGCTAGAAATATTTCTAGGACAATTACATATACTTTTCTTATTCTTTACACTTAGTGTTACTGTACAAGTGGATAAAATAACTAATTTTGTAAATGAATAAAATTATTAGGATCTAAGTCCCTCTTCTGTAAGCTCACATCCACTACAAACGTGAGGACAATGAGGAGGAGGAAGATGTTGCTGGTAGTGACAGTGGCAAGGGTAATGGCATGGTAAAGAGTAAAAACTAAGTTTTTAGTCAGTTTTCCCATCTTTAAAATGAAGATAATAATACCTATGCTACTCTCCTTACAGAAATTAAGTGTTCTGTCCACTTTAAACTTTATTAAATGGGATTTATTACTACCTGAAGGCAAGGGTCACTAGACCAGATCAGTCCTCTAGCTTCCTTCCACTTATATTTCTGAAAGATTTAATACAACTGTTAGAAATCACATATTTCATTAAGTAATAATCAACATATTTCCAAATGTAATTCAATTGGCCCTGCTAAGCAAGGAAAAGCATTTCATAATTTCTTTGGAAATAAGTGGGCATGTTTTCATTCTTCGCATATGAATATTTGAGTCAAAAGGTTTTTGAAGCACATTACCCAGGTACAGATAAGTTTTCTCTGTGAGATAAACTCTATTCAACAAACCCAACTGCATCAACCAGCTGTGTTGGCACTATAAAGACCAATCATATTTTAGGATTGTTAAATGTCCTAATACAGTGAAACAAAAAGGTATAAAAAAGCAAAAACCACTAGCCCACAAAACATCCTATTGGCCCACCCACACATTAGAATATGCCACTTCATATCCTTTTCTATCACAAATGTCCAAGAAAACCCTAGCAAAAAAAAAAGCTACTAGGGAAAAGCCAATATTAAATTCCTTTTAGCTTCGTTGCTAGATTTCTCTAAGAGCTTGAACAAGTGCCAATTGACAAAGGGGAAACTAAAAGGTTTTGCTATCTAATTTCTATGAATTTTCTTAACTCACACAATCAAGTAAGTCTTCAACAAAACCATTAACTTATCCCAGCAGTATTTTTCCATCTAATTCCATTCCAGTTAAAGGAGATGAACATTAAAAGAGACAAAGAAACAGAATTTTTTTTAGGTATTATTTAAAACAAAAAGTAACTTAGAGGAACCCAAAAAAAGACAAAGTTTTGCATTTCAAGATTTGGTCACCATTACAAAATGGATAATAAACAAAAGACCATAGTTCCAAAAGACAATGCAAACATATCAGACATTATAAACTATTAAAGTGATTCTGCCAAACCAAATCTAGTGAATAAAATTCTTCTCCTAGCCTCCTTAACCACAGCCCTTAAGCTAATACCGTCCTAGACCTTCCCACACCCAGTGACATTACGACAGCCATCGTTATTCAGTAGACAGAGGCTCAGACATAGACCACAGGAACTCAGCAAGCTGCTGCATACCTATACAGCACAGCTCCTGGAAACTGGCCCAGATAACCACAAAATACTACACTTACCATGAATGTCCCCTGGTGAAATCATGGCAAATCCTTTCACTTAAACTCCCAATTGCAATTTAAGACCACGAAGACTTCTACTTGCAAAGTACTAAGTTGAATATCATCTACAGCTGAGTGCAAGGAGATTTGCTTTTGAGTTTGTTTCCCCTAGAAATTAAGTCCCTTCATGCTTATTTTTAAGCTACTGTTACATTGGACTTCAAAACATCCATCCCTAAATATAAATCAAGGATTATATCTTTTTAAAATTTGTTTTTCATCATAGAAAATGTATCATTTCTTTTTTAAAAAAAGTCACAGGAAGAATAAGGAAGTAGGATTTCCTTTTATTTCTATTTCTTCAGAACTAAATTCTCTTAATTTTTCAAGGTCAGGTCAAAAAGCATACCCTACTCCAAAATAGTAGCAAGAGCTATTTATCATTTAACATTAGAATATCTTTCTGGTTACCTTTATTCATTTTTTTTTTTTTTGCAAGGCAATGGGGTTAAGTGGCTTGCCCAAGGCCACACAGCTGGGTAATTATTAAGTGTCTGAGGCCAAATTTGAACTCAAGTACTCCTGACTCTAGGGCTGGTGCTCTATCCACTGCGCCACCTAGCTGCCTCATGCTGGTTACCTTTAAATAAATATGCAAGTAACTTGAGTCAAAGACTCTTCTGAAACAAGGAGTTCAGGGATGGGAATACTTGTTACTTAAATGGATCACAGGAGCAGCCTGTGAATATGAACATCCTGTATTTCCCTAAGGGTAGTAATCACTAGCTTCCCTTACAAGCATGTAGGTTCACAAGACTTCAAAACATAGACAAGTTTTATTTATAAAGTAAAGAGAAAAGAAAGGATTTACATCTAAGCCCACAAGTGAGTCAGGCATCCTCCACCTACCCCAATATCCAGAAGAACCATTTATTGTTTCTAGTGACCTCTAAGGATTCTGTGCCTTACATCTTGAGCAGAAAAGGCAGAATTGTGATTATAGTAACAATTCGCATTGTGGGTCCTTCTCTCTGTCATCATTCTTCTCAGCTTGGCTTTAATTGTTTTGACTCTTTTTCAGAAGATGGTACTCATTGGTACTAGCTATCAAGTAGCTGGACTATGGAGTTACTGTACTGGCATCTCTCTCCAACCTATTTAAACCTTCTGTTCTTATACACCTGAATTCCATATCCCTGTCTTCCACAAAAGAGAAACTCTTTCAGATGTTTTGGAAACAGGTCTGTATTTTATGCTGGGTCATCTCACTGCAAATCTATTAACTATTTATTTTTACTCCCCACCCCCATCATTTGAGCTTTTCTACCAGCATCTTCCTCTTAGTATTTGTGCTTTTGAAATGTATTCTCTTCTCTTTACTTCAAATAAGCAAATTTTTGTAAATGCACTTGACACAATGTCTGGTAAATGGTAGGCACTATTGCTTCTCTCTGTTCCCCCACCTTCCCTCTTCACATTGTCTTTACAATTCTAATTTTTTTTCCCAGTTGAATAGGCTGAGCAAATTACTCAGGCTTGTTTCTGAGAAATCTTTAAAACTTAGCAGCTGTCCATGGCTCACCAAACTGGACTCTTAGGTGTCTGTCAATCTCAGCTTGTGCTGCCCTAGTTCCACATTTGTACAAGCTCCCCTTCCATGCCTTGGCAGACCCTTCTCCAACGATCCCTTTTTCATCACTCTCTGTTGAAATCTCATTCCTTACAACTGTAACTCAAATGTCACCTTCTCTAAGAAGTCTCCTGAGTTCTCAAGTTGGAAAGGATCTCTCTCCCTTATCAATTGTTCCTAGAACAATCTACCACTACTTTGTCCATTCCATTCCATTAAACTTCATCATACTTTTTTGTATCCTTATTTTATTACTCTCTGAGATGATGAAGTGCCTGAGTAAGAAGACTGTCATTTTTTTCATCTCTACATTCTCTCAGCACCTAGCAGAATGCCTCACATGAAATATTTATTAAAATACCCTGAGTGGGGCAGCTAGGTGGTGCAGTGAATAGAACACCAACCCTGGAGTCAGGAGTACCTGAGTTCAAATCCAGCCTCAGACACACTTAATAATTGCCTAGCTGTGTGACCTTGGGCAAGTCATTTAGCCCTAATGCATTAAAATTATAAAAAAAAGACTTAAAAAATACCTTGAATGATAACATTAAAAATCACACCTTACAGGTGAAATCTTTACCTTCTCAGTCACAAAAGCCCCATCTCCTAGTTCAGCCTAACTGTAACTACTAGACACAAAAAAAGAATAAGTATGTCTTGACTACAAATGTTTACATTTGAGATAAATGGGGGAAAAAGAGAGATACTCAAATTCTACCAGCCTGTAACCCTAAAGGCTTTAAAAGTACCCTAAAGAATGGTCAAAGAGGTGGCTAGGTGGCATAGTGGATAAAGCACCGGCCTTGGAGTCAGGAGTACCTGGGTTCAGATCTGTCTCAGACACTTAATAATTACCTAGCTGTGTGGCCTTGGGCAAGCCACTTAACCCCATTTGCCTTGAAAAAAAAACCTTTAAAAAAAAAAAGAATGGTCAAGAGTAACACTTGGTAAGTTTGCATTTACAGTACTTTTAAAGTTTCCAGTAAACCAAAAGACAAACAATAGCTATAGTGAGTTTGTTTTGGACTCAATAAGTATATCAAAGGAAGTGATTAAATGCCCAAGTGGAACATAGTAGTTGGAGAATAGAGAGCAGTATTTTTATGTGCTGTCAACATCAAAACCAAGTGACACATTTTAAAAATCTTTGCAAAAATGAATGCTTTTTTAATGAAAAAGGATGGGCCCAAGTTCCAAAGAGTTTAGGAAACACAATATAATCAGAATTATTAAAAACAAATACTTAGGCTGAAGTAAAAAAAAAATCAACATCAAAGAACCTTAATACTGGTGTCATTAACTTAGGAAAGAAGTCTACAAGCCTATACAAGCCTATGTGTCTGTGTGTGTGTGTATACACATGCATATGTGTGCATACACATATATGGACACTCATGCATGCAAGGGTACATAACTTGCAAGCCCTTAAGTAGTAAGTTTGGTATATGTGTGCATAGGAACACATGTGTGTGTGTGTATATGTATGCATGTATATGTATATATATATACATCTTGTTACATAAGAGTTGTGTGATGAAACTTTTAAATAGATTTTTAATTTCTACACATTACACAACTTTCAAAAATTAAAAAATACTTAATAAGTGCTGCTTGATGTTTGTTGAATGTTAAAAAAAAAAGTCCCTGGGATCTTTAAGTACATAAGCCCTGGGTAAGAACAAAATGATCCCCATTTTTAAGAAATTTTATTAAGACCCATATTCTGCATTATCTCCACAGAGGAATATCATAATGAACTTACAAGTTATGTTTCTTTTGAAGGAGAGAAAAATATGAGGTTATTAAGAAAGAAGGAAAAAATGAATTGCAAGTATGAGAAAAATGCTGTCAATATTCCAACTACCATTTGGGACTTTGCTATTACCTGTCTTAGTTCTTGAGCTTCTTCCTCAGAAACCTGCTCATTCATTTGTAACTGGATCTGACTGCTTTCTCCACTTTTGAGGGAAGGTCCAGGGTGCACCACACTTTCTATTAGCCCAGATGCTGGAATGAAAAATTCAAATACAATCATACACTGACATCTTCTGGAAATGTTAAGCAAGCAAGAATGCAAGACTAGTCAAAACCAAGCAAAATATTTAAAGACCTAAGTTATAGGATACAGATAAAGAAACTGAGCCAGAAAGAGATAAAGCAATTTGTTCAAGGTCACAGAGGTGACACAAGGAGATACAGGAATCAAACCCAGGTTCTCTCTATGATTTTGTTTTGCTTTGTTTTTTAAGGAGAAAACACTTTTTTCAAAATTCGTAGTTAATTTTTCTTAAGATCTAAAAAAACCAGAAACAAAAAATGTAAGAAAACCAGAGACCTGATGAAATTTACATTAGTTACATTACTAGGAACTACAGCATCATTCAAAGTTATTCCACCAAAGGCAACAATTTCAGAGAATACAGGAAATTGCAGCATTAGTCCAAGCCAAGCCAAGACAAAATTTATGAGGCTCACTTAGGTGGTAGGTGAGTCAGAGGGCTCTCCCATAGTCAAGCATTTACTCAGTTTTAAAATCTAGGTGTTTTCCACTGCCTCAGCACTGCCTATTATCCACTATGGTTTACAGAGCACCTGGGAATCCAATAATCTAACCTAAGAACAAAAGGGCAAGCAGAGTGACAAACAGTGCTGATCAATGTGGCAGCACAGATTGGGTTTGGAAATAGCAGGCCACCTGTCCCTTATTTAAAGAGCTCCTATATCAAAATAGCTGCTAGTTCTTGTCCTAGATAAGGGCTTCGATTAAAGGTCAATATTTGCCTTTTATTTATAATCCAGATCATCTCACACTTAGCACTAGCCATGTTTATCAGGACCCTTCCAACCATCCCACAAGTGGTCAAGGTAAAGGTTTGACTGTTTAAAGCAGGCTTCTACCACCTTCCATTACAGCTAGAAGCAATGCAGCATAATGGTAACAGCTGTTAAAGACATCATCAGAACTGAAAAGTAAATAAGGTTAGAAGCAGAAGCTAGCCTTCTGCCTGAAAAGCAGGAACCAAATTGGTTAGCAATGATATGCATCAGTTAACTTAAGCAAAGAGTGATGGGACAGGCATTTCTCTCTATATACATGTCCCTAAAAAAACCTCTTCATCTTGTTTAAGAGTAATTCCTGAAAACTGCAATTCTCTGAAGATCTCTGAGCATAAATGTGGAGAAGAACCTCATTTACAACAAGCAAACTGGTCAGTGAATTATTCTGTGAGTATGATTTGCTCTTTGCCACAATAAAGAAGGTCCTTTACTAAAACTGTAACAAAGTTAGAAGATGGAAATAAAAAATCAAGATGGATAATAGATATGAATGTCCCAAATCTCAGGACAAGAGCACACTCTAAGAATCACCCACCTAATTAAAGTCTGCTCATCAAATTTATTTTCTATAAGATATGACCTCTTTAATCCAGCATTTCAGACAACTTCCAGAATCCCATCCAATCTTAACTTTTCCATCTCTTACCTTCACACCAGCTTCCCTAAAGCCAAGGGAGTCTATTATTGATATCAACTCACCTGAGCTTTCCCATCTCTGTACTTTCATGTCTTCCACCTGCCTAGAATGTCTTTTCCTCCTTCTACCTGCTAAAACACTTGTTCCTTAAAACAGAACTCAAATTCCACCTCCTCTTAAAAACTATCTTTGACTGACCATTCTGGTATTAAATAAACTTAATGGCCCAATCTCCTGCACTGATTCCATCTAGATTACTTAATGATAGCTGATGCTCATGTTCTCAAATGCTCTCTAAACTAAAGATTATATTCCATTCACTGTTGTGGGATTCAAAAATTCAACAACAGCTTGAAAATTTGCAAGCCACTTCAGATTAATATTTTTATGTGTTCATTTAACCAAAATTATTGATCACAGAATCCCCCGTTCCCTGGCCTTTCTAAAGGAAATTAAATTTTATTATATATATATATATATATTATGGCATGTTACCCACCCAATGTAACACACATGTATGAGACTTCATTTCTCATACTTTATTTTTCTGCTTGAAGCTGAGCTGGTTTGAGTCTACATATACCTGAAGGGAAACCCAAGTACTTACTAGAGAGCACATCCCCTGAAAGGTTAGCCACCAGGTGTTGAAATTGACTTCAACCACAGTCACAGGCATTAAAATCTGAAAAAAAACTATAATCTACATCACTGCAAAGAGTTTCCATACAAAGATGAAATCATAGATCAATAAAATCCCTTTGTGTAGCATCTGTATTTTTTGAGTACTTCTACATGGTACAACAAACAAATATACATGATGGGAAGGACCATTATTGTTGTAAATCTTATTAGGGTCACAATACATGTGGTATGTACGTTTTGCATAAGTAGCAGCAATAATAACTGGAAAATATGGTTTAAAATGAATCACTGAGCTATTTACACAAAGATGACTTCAATAAAGAAATATGAGAACTTAAGAAAGTTTGAAATACCCAGTAATTTACAATTTTATTTTCCTATCTCCTAAGTCTCTCTAATCTTCTCATTATATTTCTTTAAAGTTTTATTGTTGTTTTGTTTTAACATTACATTTACAGATAACTCCCATTTCATGAGGTTTCTTGTAACAAAGTAAAACAACTAAGTGAAATGAATAATAGTGACCTCATCTCAAAGTGCACACAGTCACATCTGGAACACTCCCCCACTTCTCTATTTAAAAAAAAAAAAAAACCAAATCTATTTTCTCTCTACCCTTACTTCATTAAAAAAACACAACAAATTTCATCTAATTACTATGCACAGTCAAGCAAACTAAATTTCTTCAATGGCTATACAGAAAAATGTCTCATTTGGCATTCTAAATCTGTTGTAGAGAGCATGTTTCATCTTAAGTCCTCTGGAATCACTGTCTGATCATGGTTCTTTTCATTGTTTTGTACAGTGTTGATACTGTATAAATTGTTCTGGTTTCGCTCATTTCATTCTTTATCAGTTTATAAAAGCTTTCAAAAACTGGTTATTTTTATAATACTGATGTCATAGTATAAATGTTATGCTTCATAATAGAAACAAGAAATAATTTTCTAAGTGAAAAACTGCATGTTTCAAGAGAAATCTGGAAGGCAATTGCTCTCATTATAGATAACTGACAGGTTCTACCTATTTCTATTTTCAAACTGAAATATATGAGATAATGGATTCTTTAATGAACTCCATTTACAAAGGGGAAAAATAGCTTTAAACAGGATTTATTTAAAAAGCTACATCTGAGTATCTTTTCTCACTCAGAAGTTCCTTTCAATGAGGCAGAGTGCTGCCTCACCATCCTGCCCATCTTTTGGGGCCCTGGACCATGTCCTTCCTTCAGTTCACCAGAGGGGAGCCATTCCATGTGCTGAAGTCTATCAGTTAATAAACACTTATATGATGAGCTAGGCACTATGTCGAGTGCTGGAGATAAAAAAAAAGGAAATAAAAGGATTCCTATGTAGCCTGGGCTACTCCATGAAACTTTCTAGATAGAGCTCCTCCTGCCCAGGAAGCGCAAGCTCACTGTGATCAGACTGCCACCCTGTGGCTGTAACTTCTACTCAATAAAGAGACTACCAAAGGTTTGGTGTTTCTGAGGTGTCAGAAAACTCATGATTTCCACCCCAGCCCCCATTTCATTTGGAACAGTATAAATACAGGTGGAAGAAAAACTGCATCAACCTTAACTCACTGACTCAAGGGTAAACAATATTTATGATGATGATGGCTAGCATTCATAGACTGCTTTAAAGTATGCAAAAGACCCTTCAGGAGATTAACTTCTTCGATCCCATAGAGGGTTATGAATCTCAGTAATAAATCTGTCTGAAGAGGAGCAAGTATCTCAGAAAAGTTTGGAGAGGATGATTAAAGGTTCAAAGGAAGGATGGCATGACATCCAAAAAGGACAAGGACAGGATTACTACCATCCTCTTCTGTCTCCCTCTACCCAAACGAAAAGGAACCTTCCTCTGGTCTCCATCAAGAATTAACACTGCTTGGGGCAGCTAGGTGGTGGAGTGCATAGAGCACTTACCCTGAAGTCAGGAGAACATGATGATTTCAAATCTGGTCTCAGACACTCTATAATCACCTAGCAGTGTAACAAGTCATTAACCCCAATGCCTTACAAAAACCAAAAACAAATAAATAAACAATTAACACTGATGGCCACAGATTCCAGTGTGAGCTGAGGGGGAAAGGAAACAGAAATGAGGTGTGATGAAAACAAAAGGTCTTGGAAAGAGAGGGTAAGCCTGATTAATGAATATCACTGAAATGGAATAATGGATTGGAAAAGGAAAAGGAGTAGGTTTCTTTTATCTAAGGTGGGAGGAGAAGAAGATAGAGAGAAAGAGAGAAAGTGAGGATGAGAGACATAAAAGTAAATTCAAGAATTTAGGATTGGACAGCGTAATGGATGAGAAGAGGAACTGGGGGAAATGAAAGAGCTTGATCATACTAGTGAAAGCAAAACAAAACACAAACTGCTGCTTTAAAAAAAGAAAAGAAGTTCCCTGATTGACAAAGAGTCAAAGGATATGCAAAGACGATTTACAGATGAGGAAATCAAAACAATCCATAGTCATGAAAAACTGCTCTAAATCACTCTAATTTGCATTAGAGAAATGCAAATTAAAGCATCTCTGAGGTACCATCTCATACCTCTCAGACTGGCCAATATGACCAGAAAGGCCAATGATCAATGGTGGAGAGGATGTGGGAAATCTGGGACTAATACATTGTTGGTGGAGCTGTGAACTCATCCAGCCTTTCTGGAGAGCAATTTGGAATTACACCCCAACAAAAATGTGCATCCCCTTTGATCCAGCAATACCACTACTGGGTCTATATGCTGAAGAGATTATGAAAAAGGGTAAAAACACTTGTACAAAAGTATTCATAGCAGCCCTGTTTGTGGTGTCAAAGAACTGGAAATTGAATGAATGTGCATCAATTGGGGATGGCTTAATAAACTGTGGTATATGTATGTGATGGAACACAATTGTTCTATTAGATACCAAGAAGGATGGGAAGCAACATGGGGGGCAATGATTAACCTTGAAGGACTTGCTCATTCCATCAGTGCAACAATCAGGGACAATCTGGGGCTCTCTGCAATGAAGAATACCATCTGTATCCAGAGAAAGAACTGTGAAGTTTGAACAAAGACCAAAGACTATTACCTTCAATTTTTTAAAAAAAGGTATCTTATTATGTAATTTTGTTATCTCTTATACTTTTTTTCTTTAAGGATATGATTTCTCTCTCATCACATTCAATTTAGATCAATGTATACCATGGAAATAATGTAAAGACTAACAGACTGCCTTCTGTGAGGGGTAGGGAAGGGAAATCAGGGGAAAAATTGAAAAATTCAAAATAAAAAAACAAATTTTTTAAAAAAGAAAATAGGCTAGGTGGCACAATGGATAAAGCACTGACCCTGGAGTCATGAGTACCTGAGTTCAAATCTAGCCTCAGACACTTAATAATTACCTATCTGTGTACAGGCTTTGGGCAAGCCATTTAACCCCATTTGCCTTACAAAAAGCCTAAAAAAAAAAAATAAGGAATACAGACACACACATATCTATGGCATACATCTATATATATACATATATATATATATATATATGAGTATACATACATATGTATACTTCATATCAGTATACACATACGCACAAATAAATGCATATTTAATAGAAGAAATCACACATTTTACTATAACAACCCTGGGATACAAGAAAGAAAATAGGAATGGATAAATAAAGTCCCAAAATATGCTACATACAAGAAACACTTTTTAATGCAGAATGGAACAAAATGAAAATCAAGAGATAAAGCAAAATCTATTATGCTTCAAGTGAATCTGAGAAAGGCAGAAGTGACAATCATGATTTATAATAAAAACTGATGTCAAGAGAGAATTTGGGAAACTATGTTTATAAGAAACAAAGATAATGAAAATAATAATTAAATATATTTACATCAAATGGCAGATCATCTAAAGGAAAGCTGCAAAATGAAATAGTCAATGACATGATAACCAAAAACTTAACAGTCTAGAAGGTATCTCAATAAAGCCTTTATAAAATGAGATTTTTCTGTTAACTCAGGATAAAATTTTAATAAAGCTTTGGTTCTGGAATTAAACCTTTGAAATATGAATAAAAGGAAAAACAAAAACTTTTATAAGAACATATAATCAACTACCTTCCTTCTGAATCACCAAAAGTTTTAAGTACTTCCAAACTTAAATTGTATAGTGTGGGTACATTGCACATATTTTCAGACTGGCTTTTTCCTCTTCTCTTTATTGTTTTTAAAAATACTATTATTATATGAAATGGCTTTCTGGAAGAGGAGAGGTAGAGATATGGGAGAAAATCACTGTGAATAAAAAAAATAAGCCATCAATAAAAATTTATTTTAAAACAACCCCCTTAAATAGTCCTCTTTATAAAATAAAACCTCAAAAAATGGGAAATTCATAGATTCTAGGGTCTAGAAAATATTGCATATTCTGAGAAGCACATCATGGAACAAAGAGGACCTGGGTTCTAAAAAAACTAAGCTTAAGCTGCAGCAAGTGTTGTTGAGATAGAAAGGGATGTGTGGGCCTAGAAGGGTTGCTCCTTCCCTTGAAAAGGCAAGCTCAGTTTCACTAACTGGGTTAGTGACTAAATTAGTCTCTTAGGTGCTTTTAAAAGATCACAACAATTTTTAAGAGCCTTTAAGGCATAGAGAGGTTGAGATCTGCCATAGTGGAAGAAGTGACCAGACCAACGAAATCACAGGCCTTTTAAAACATTCCTGTCAGGTAAGAATGTCATTTCCAAGTATGACTCATTCAGAAAAAGCATGATTGTTTCTACTATAACTTTCCAATAGGATGAAGGTATTTCTGTGTCTGCCACTCACCTGCATGCCAAATGGTGCTGCCCTTCTCTGCTGGTGATGAGTCTCTTATGCTTTGGAACATCATCGCATCTTCTAAAAACTCAATTTTCTTGCTGAATTGCACTTCTAAAATTTGGATAATCTGTGGCATCTTTGCTGACAATAGTCGAAAGGCTGTGTCTGGTTTACCAATAAATCTCTGGCGTAAGCTAATTTCATAAGGGGTGTGAACTTTAATGTCATCTACATCTTCTCTTTCAAATCTGTGCAAAAGTTGAGAATTGGAGTCACTGATTTCCAAGGCAGAAACCAAGACAGTAAATTTTCCTGGTTTAGCATGCAATTCAGAGCTTTGTGAAATAATTGCTGGAACTTTTATTATTATCCCTGATTTTCCAAATGCCTCAGAACTGGTTATTGAGGTACTTTCCTTGGGTTTTGCTTCAGATGGGCTTTTCCAGAGTTTGGTATTAAAGGGCCACCAAGAAGGAGATTCAAGTTCTGTGAGTAATCTAAAGAGAAAACAACAACAAATGTTTATTATAATGTAGCCAAACATTTCAAGCATGTGTTCTTATAGACAATTCTGACTTAAAAGAACCTGAAAAAGTCAAATGTTCAAGAAACCACTGTGAGGGATCTTTGGTCTCAGTACGAAAGGTAGTATAAAATAGAAAGAGCAAAAGTCTTGGGAGTCAGAAGAATTCCCAATCCAGCCTAACATTTATTGGCTGTGGATGATGAGAAAATCTCTTCCCCTTAAGCCTCTGTTTTTCTTAACTATGAAAAAGACTATAATATGAGAACTACCTACCTCGTGGACTTCTATATAGAAAGTAATTGGTAAACACTGAATGAACAGACAAACTTTCAGTGAAAGTCAAACATACAATAGCACAGAAAATTCTACTAATTAAAATGAATTGTGGCTAAGGAATAAAATGTCAGATTAATATGAAGGGTCTAATGACTTCATTTAGACAAACAGGCTCATTATGAGATTTTTTTTCCTAAAAAAAGTAACATTAAGCAGTAAACTAATGGAATGAAAGCAAGCAGATTTAGAATCCAGTCTTAGATTTGTTTCTTGATAGCACAGTGACCTTGAGCAAGTCACTTAGCCTCAATATGGGGTTCCATATACCCCAGTTTCTTCATATATAAAACAGGTACAAATAGCAGCTGCCCTGCCAAAGAGTTTGTTCTAAAAAATCAAAATTAAAGATGACACTAAAATAAAAACACTGAACAGGAGGCATCAAGACTTATCTTAAATTGTAGCATATATACTCCATCTATTTTTTCATCATAAAGATGATTGGGATCATCCTTCAAATCACCTTCTCATTTCACTCACTAATGAATACTTCTGGACAGTCACACTTATTCCTACAAGGTTCACTCCATGAATGTTATCTTGTCTCAACTGGATCACACAGCAGCTTTTGGATTTTTTTCCTTTATTAGCTATCACACAATTCCCCCCTCAAGAACCATTCCAAATCTCCTTTCTACTCAAACCTCATATACCACCTCTTCTTCCCTCCCTTCTTTAAAGTTATAGCTTCACTTCTCACTCCATGGGGAAATTCGAGATCATTCTCCTCCCTGCTTCTATCCTGCTCAATACTCCAACAATCCCTTTCATCGTCATCCTGCATTCTTTTATTCTCTGCTCCCATCTGATGGAAAGGGACTCTATTCTTTGCCAAGAGTAGTCTCTCCACTAATGCTCCAGATGCCATATCCTACAAGACTCCTTTAGGAGCTTGTCCCCAATATAATTTCCTTTCTTTCTCTTGTTTCTTCATGGCCATTGTACTACTTCCTTTCTTTCCTTTCCTATTGCTTATAAACATGTCCAATCTCCCTTATCCTTTAAAAAAACATCCTTCACTTGACCCTGTCACACCTCAAGTTATTAAACTTCATCTTTTCTTACTCAGTCAACATCCTAGGAAGGATTATTTAGATTTCTTTAGCTCCATTTCCCTATTTCCTACTCTCTTCACAACACTATCTGACCTGGCTTTGGACCCTACCTCCTCAATGAAAAGTGCTCTCTCCAAATGTACCATATGAACTCAACTACTAAATGCAACAGCCTTTTCTAGTCCTCACTTTACTTCTCTTTAATTTTGTTGGGTTTTTTTAAGACTTTTTTTTTTGTTTTTGCAAGGCAATGGGGTTAAGTGGCTTGCCCAAGGCCACACAGCTAGGTAATTATATTAAGTGTCTGAGACCAGATTTGAACTCAGGTACTCCTGACTCCAGGGCCAGTGCTCTATCCACTGCGCCACCTAGCTGCCCCTTCTCTGTAGTTTTTAAAACCACTGAACCTTCCCTTTGCTCCTGGACACTCTTTTCCCCTAGGGTACAGAACACTGCTCTTTCTTGATATTTTTTCGATCTGTCTTACCATTCCTTCCCAGTTTCCTTTTCTGGATCCCTAATCTGCCCCTCCGTAATAAGTATTTATCTCCCAAAGTTCTCTCCTAGGTCTTTTTCTTTACTCTCTCTCTCCCCCTTACTGTTTCACCAAGTATCATGGACTTAGTTGTCAGCTCTATGCAACTAACACTCAACCTCTAGGAACAGCCCTAATCTCTCTCCTGAACTACATTATTAATCACTTGCTAAGAATTTCTACTCTGAGATCCCCTTAGCATCTCAAACTGAACTGAAACAAAAGAAAATGCATTCTACTTCCTCACTCCCTCCACCTCCCCCATCCAGCCTTCTACAAATTCTTCTACTTCTTTTGAAAGCACCACCATTATTCCAGTAATTGAGGCTCACAACTTAATCATTTTTGAGTCTTTTCCCCTTCCCCCTTACCTAGCGAATTGACAAGTCTTATCATTCTACCTCTAAGACATCTCTTATCCACCTTCTCTCCATGCACACAATCTTTACTCTTGTCTTTCTCATCTTTCTCTCCTAAACTATTCTAATAGTCTCCTACCTGACCTTCCTGCTTTTCTCTTTTCCAATTCACCTTATAGAGCTGCCAAACTGATAGATATCCTTTAAACACTGATATAACTAGGTCATTCCCTTAAGCTTTCAATGGCTCGAATTTACCTTTAGGATAGAATACAACCTCCCACCTGGTATTTGAGGCCTTTCATAATCTGCTTCCCAGTTATGTTTCAGATTCAATTACTATTCCCCTATTCATATACTCGATTTCTGCTTAAACTAGTCAACTATTCCCCTAATATTTCGTTCTCTTTCCTTTGTATGGGTAGACTTCAATATCTGAAAAGGGCTTCCTTTTAATCTTCACCATATGGAATCCCAAACTTTGTTCAAAGCACAACTAGGGTGCATCATCTTACCATACAAAGGAAATTCCCTAATATACTCTGCTCCATCAGTTAATTAGCACTCAGCCTCATGAAATTACTTTGAAAAACTTGGTATATACTTTGTATCTACTTAATAGTGTAAGTGTTGTATCCTTACAGTAGAATATAAGCTTTTTGAGGTTAAAGTTTATTTTCATTTGTTTTTATAGAGCCAGTACCTATCAGAATGTCTTGTAAATAGTAGTCCTTACTACATACAAAGGAACAAACATAAACATGCAAATATCTGTACGTAAATGTATACATACACATATAACATACATTTACAGTCTATTCAATAATAAATTATAAAAGAGGTTCAGCACAGTACTCCATTGCTAACTTGTGGATAATTGCACTGACTTTTCATATGGAACCTTGTTGGTTCAGTAACTTTAACAGGCCTGAGGAGACCTTTTGGTATGATGCAGGTAGGATACCAGGTAGGGGTCAGGAACTGAGTTTCACTAAAACATGGCAATCCCATTCTCTAGGAAGAACTGCTTTCAATCGCAAACAAAAGGTGGGCTCATTTAAAACCAATGTCCAACGATGTTTTAAAAATCTGGCAGTGAAAGATCATATGACCTTAGAAGCAAATCTGTTTTTTTGGAGTTTTTTAAGAGAAATTCCTTCTCTATTGTAATTAGAAAAAGACATCAGGATCCCTGCCTGGAATGTTACCTAGATCTATTGAATGAAAAGGGCAAAACCCTAGCTGGAAGGAGTGAAGAAGGAATAATAAACCATAGAAGAGGTAATATCAGTTTTTTACTTTCTTTACAAACCTCTTCCAGGATAGAGAATGTGAAACTGGTTGCTAGAAATCTAGACTCTGCCCATCCACAGCTGGATGGACAAGCTTCTGACCTCCTACAAGATGGACAGTTTAAAAATGGAAGGAACTGCTTTTACAATACAGCTAATTATTTATTGTTCATCACCACTGTACTGATTATGTAGAAGATGGAGGAGCTCCTTGTCTTCTGTACTAACACAAATGCTCAACAGACAATAGTAATGCTACTTTCTGTGATGAAAAAACATCTTCTAAAACACTTTGAATTCATGAGATACAGAGGGGATGCTACTGTTCAGAGAATGCTGCTTATTAACAAATCAATAGTGATGCCTACCTAGTCATTCCAATGAATCAAACACTGTTCCCAAGGATAAACAGCAAAGTCAAAGAACTATAAATCTGAGAATGGATATATGACAAAACACCAAAACATCCAAGTTGAGTGTAAATACTTAATGTATTATAGGAAAAATTCTGGAATCAAATTATATTAAGTACTTATTATAAAACAAAAATATATTAAATATGTAAAATATATGAATAAAAATTATATGAAACCTTCTGGGATTAAAGTTTATGCAGATATAAGAAAGGGAAGAACTGAAGTCTTTAATATTAAAGCACCTGATTACTGGTTGCCACTGGAAATGCTTGCCAAACTTAATATAAACTTTATTGACAACGAGTTTTATCAGTGTGAAACACAGTATTAGTAAATGTATAGCTTAAAACATAACCAAAGATCATGAACTATGCATCAAATGGTATCTCAGTACTGCACCATTTTATCATCTAACTCTGCATTACAATCAAACTTCCCAACTTAAAATCATCATTTATATTCTCATTTATGGCATGTCAATTCTACCAAGTGTGCTTTATAAGCACCATAGACACAAGAAGTAACAGAACTTCTTTTTGCCTATTAGGAAATTTGAATACTGAAATAAAAATTCTCAGGTCAAGAAATTTAAGCATGAGGAAAAAAGATCAGGTAATCATCCTTTTTTATCAGATTAGAAGTAATTGACAGGGCAGCTAGGTGGTACAGTAGATAGAATGCCGGCCCTGGAGTCAGGCATGCCTGAGTTCAAATCCCACCTCAGACAATTAATAATTGCCTAGCTGTGAGACCCTGGGCAAGTCACTTAACCCCATTGCCTTAAATAAATTTTTTTTAAAAAGTAGTTAACTTTAGATTAATTCAGGAGTTATATACTATACCTGTCAGCTACATCCATATCTGATTCAATCTTGTCCAATCCTTTCATGATGTTATCAAATTGCTCACCCTGATGGTGAAGGACTTTTGCTGTATCTTCTAACCGTTTCTGGGAACAGGCCATTAGGCCTGTCAATTCTTTACCCTTGGTCATCTGGGAAGGCGCCTGAGCTCCTGGGTGAGACAAGAGCAACTCCCTCCAAAAATGCTCAATAATGTTGAAGACCACATTCCGGCTGGGCTGGAAGGAACTGAACCAGTGCTTATTGTGGTCCTTCTCCAAAATAGTGATAGAGCTGAAGATGAGGTGAGATGATTCTTTTTTAATTTCACTGATGCTTGAAAGGGGAAAGCTGACCAGCAATTCTCCACTCTTATCAGCCAAAAATTTTAACAAAACTGAAGTCAATGAAAGCTTGCCAGAGATCCATCGTTTCTCAGGTTCCAAATAATAAGAACATGGCCATGTGTGGATGCAGATGTCTCTGTTCATCAGCTTGCTTAACCTACTAGACACAAAAGGATCCAACTTTTTACCTTTAAATGAGAAGAGAGAAAAAAACAAATTAACAAGACATATTCCTGCTTTCATAAGAAAGTCCACATACCATAAACAAAAATATTTGTAACATTTTTTTTGACAGCCAAAAATTATGATCAAAGTAGATACCCATAAACTGGGAAATGACTAAACAAATTGTGGTACATGAATAAATAGGAAATAGGAACATTAATAAGATATAAAAAGTGATGTGTATGATAAAGAAAAAGAAGCAAGGAAGGATCTAAATGAAATGATGCAAACTAAAGTAAGCAAAGTCCAGAAAACAATTTATATTGTAACTACAACAATGTAAATACAAAGAAGCATGAAAATAAAATCAAAGAGAATGTTACAAAATCATAAAAAATTAATATGGTTAGAGACAGAAGACAGTCCTCACCCCTTTCAGAGATAGGAGATCAACAAATATTATAAATTGCACATATTTTAATTCTGAAGGAAGAGTGACATATTCTTAACACTCTAAGTGCTATCCTTTTTTGTTTGTTTTGACTTGCCCAAGGTCACATAGCTAGGTAATAATTAAGAGTCTGAGGCTACATTTGAACTCAGATCCTCCTGACTCCAGGGCCAGTGCTCTATCTACTGTGTCACCTAGCTTCCCCCAAGTGCTATTCTTTAGCTGAAAAGAACATCAGATAGCAGACATTTTCTACCCTTGGGAATCCATCCCAATCTTTCATCCTCCAAATCACTACATTACAATTTACTTGTCTTAAGTGCCTTCTGTTTCAAAATGGAAGGAACAGAAGCTCATTTAGCCTTTATCAGATCAAAAAGCAAAAATAACCAGATCTCTGTAGACAAACATATACATTTAGGGATACATTTCAATTTAAATCTGAGTTTCAAAGACCTTCCTAAGTAAGATGTACCCCACCCTTTTCAAACTTGATGCGACAGCTCCTACATTACAAAATTTACCTTAAGTTTCCCAGTCCCCCCACCAGTTTAGTTACTAGTGTTGTAGTTCTTGAAGTTACTTGTCTTCATAAATGATATGAACTCCCAGTAAACTATCAGCTTCTTGAGGGAAGGGACTGCTTTAATTTTCATCTCTCTATTCCCAGGACACAGAACAAATTCCCGTTTCTGGGAGGTCCATCAAAAAAAAAGTATTGAATTGAACTAGATTCTGACAGTGGGGCATAGTAGGATACCATTAAGTATTTAATAAGTTCTTTTAACTACCTTTCTTAAGGACCTATTTACATGGTCAAACTATGCTATTCAGTGTAGGAAATCCAAAAGAAAAGGATCCAGACTGCAATCTTAAAGAGTCAAACTAGTTTGGGAACAACAATCTATACCCATGAATCAACCAGAAAATAATACAGATAGTAGATAAAAAAAAGGCATACTCCTGTGATATGCATGACAAGCACTAAAAGAATTCCAAGACAGATTCTATTCAATTCAATAAACATTCACCAAATGACCACAATGTCAGAGGCCACAGTGAGGGAACTAGCAGCATTAGTTGAGATGTGGTTTCTGGTTTCATTCGAACACAGGCCTTAGATGTCACTGAGTTCAACCACCTCATTTCAGCAGGGAGACAACTTAAAAGGCTCATAAGGTTTAAATGACTTGTTTGAGGTCCACACATGACAAAAGTGGCAGAGCCAGACTCTTAACTCCTTCCTCTCAGACTATGTTTGTGGTTCTTTCCACTGTGTCACTGCCTCCAATAACTTAAAGCCTAGGGAGGAGAAATGATGTAACTACAAAAAAATATGAAGCAAAAAAAAAAATACATACTAAGTATATAGGAGAGGTGGGAACAAGGAACAAGTTCTGTGTAGCAATATTTTAACAGTGTTCTCTTTCTACAAATGCTCCTCAGGAACTGGTAATAGATCTTTGTTTTTGTTTGTTTGTTTGTTTTTATGTCTATTTTTTGGCACTGCTTCTACAGGGATGCAGCAGAAAGGGTAAAACTGGAGCCAAAGGACCTGGGTCCAAATCTTGCCTCTAAAAACTTACTGTGTGACTTTTGGCAAGTATTCTTATCTCATTTCTACATCTATTTTAAAAGGGGGTAAATGGAGGAACAGATGTTTGGGGAATGTAGAGGAAACAGAAGCTTTCTCAATAAGATAAGGGTTAAAACAAGGATGCCAAAGTTACCACTATTATTTGCTAGAAATGCCAAATTATTATAATAACAAAATAAAAGAAATTGAGGAAATGAGAACAGATACAAAAAAATAAAATCGTGCTATTTTTCTGGTGATTGGGATGGTTTATTTTGAAAACCCTGGAAATTAAACTAAATATAAATTTTACTTAATAGAAACAATAACTTCAGATAGTAGGACATAAAAATAAAAGCAATGAAAATCATTAGCTTTTCCACAAAATCCAACAGGAGGAAATTTCATATAAAGTATCTATAAAACATGAAAATATCTCAGAGTTAAAGTCCTAACACTTGGTTAATCTACCAAGATATGTTCAAGACATATAAATATAACTAAAAACACATTTTATAGAAATAAAGGAAGAAAAACTATTGGAGATGTTAATTATCTGTTAATAGTTATACTGTGACAAAATAGTAAAAATGACAAAAACCTAAATTAATGTAAATTTAGATCACACCAAATTACCAAAGGGGTACTTTATGGGACTAGAGAAATAATAACATTCATCTAAAGGAACAAGATTTCAAGTATAAATTTATAAATCACACCTAACTACAAAAAAGTTACTTTAAAGAACTAGAAAAATAACAAAATTCATCTGATACTAAGCAAAGCTAGCAAAACCAAGAGAACACTGTACACATTAACAACACTGTGAGTTGATCAACTATGAGGGATGCAACTCCTCTCAGCAGTTCAGAGATCAAGAACAACACTAGGAGACCTCTTATGGACAATGCATTCACATCCAGAAGAAAAAACAACCCCCCCCCAAAAAACCCCAAAACTACAGAATCTGAATGGATAGAAACTATGTTCACTTTTTTTTATCACTTTTTTTTAAGAGTTTTCAAGGCAATGGGGTTAAGTGGTCTGCCCAAGGCCACACAGCTAGGTAATTATTAAGTGTCTGAGACCGGATTTGAACCCAGGTACTCCTGACTCCAGGGCCGGTGCTTTATCCACTGAGACACCTAGCCGCCCCACTGTTCACTTTTTTAAAAAAAACCTTCTCTTAAATTCCTTCCTATCCCATGGTTTTCTTTCTTTTCCTTTCATTCCAATTTCTCAAACATAAAATGACTAATATATAAATGTTAAACACAAAAGTATATGTACAGGGCAGCTAGGTGGCACAGTGGATAGAGCACGGGTCCTGGAGTCAGGAGGTGCCCTGAGTTTAAATCTGGTCTCAGACACTTAATAATTGCCTAACTGTATATGACCTTGGGCAAGTCACTTAACCCCAATGACTTAAATAAATTTAAAAAAAAATAAAGTATATGTACAACTTTTACCAAATTGTTTGAGGGGAGGGTTAGGGTTAGGCTTATAAATATGCAAATGGATGAATGTTGAAAAACTTTCATAATATATAATTGGAAAGCAAGCACCGGCCCTGGAGTCAGGAATACCTGGGTTCAAATCCGGTCTCAGACACTTAATAATTACCTAGCTGTGTGGCCTTGGGCAAGCCACTTAAGCCGGTTTGCCTTGCAAAAAAAAACCTAAAAAAATATATATATATATATATTTGGAAAAATATTAAATATCAATTAAAAAATTCATCTAATGGAACAAGACTTCAAGTATAAATTTAGAATCATAACAAACTACCAAAAGGTTACTTTACAGAACTAGAAAAATGTAACAAAATTCATCCAACTGAGCAAGACTTCAAGAATCTTCAAAAATAATGGAAAAAAAAAATGAAAGAGGCTTAAGTGTGTCAGATCTGAAGCTATACAATAAAGCAGGAAGAACTATCACAACTATCTTTCACTGACCAAAAAAAAAAAACCCCAGAAAAGTTGAACAATAGAACAGATTAGGTAAAAGACTCAGATATACTGAAGTTGACTATGTGATAATCTTGATTACTAGGTTAAGGACTCTCCCATTCAACCAAAACTACAGGGAAAATTGGAAAATCTGGTAAAATTAAATTTAAACCAGTATTTTCTATATCACAATAAGCTCCAAATTCCTAAATATAATATATAATACAAACATAAAAGGGTCATATTATTTTTAAAAAAATTAGAGGAAGGGATATAAATACGGCAATAGTTAATAAGTGATTCTAAAATATGCTTTTAAAAACAAAACTATACAACAGAATTTGATGGCATTATTATCTTTTGTTCTTTTTACTCTATTGAATGTTGATATTAGTTAATTGAATTTACAAGAGGAAAAATATGGAACTAAAAATTCTTTTTCCTTCTTTTTTTAGGGTGTAGAAATGATCTTGAAGGAGGCTGGATTTAGTAACCTCCAAGGTTCCTTCTGGGTACTGTATCTATGATCCTATGAAGTCTAAGATGGTTTCCAAGAAAAACTGGTAATCTCACTTTTCTCTATGCTAGTAGCTGGACTATGAATCAACCAGTTTTTAGAAACAATCAATAAATATTTATTAAGCAAACACCTGATAAGCAGCAAAAACAAAAAAAAATGTGTCCTCCATTCACAAAAAGCTCTCCATTTGCCGGGATATCAGGTTTCCTTGAAGTTCTGGAAGCACAGGCATTAGGATGCACACCTATTTGTGTGACCTTGGGTCAGTCATTTAATATCTCTAGGCTTTACCTACCCAGAATCATATTATCCTTTTGCAGAGAAAGAAAGACTTACCTGCCCTCTGACAGACCTGAAGCCCTGGGTGCTAGCTGCTTTTGTTTTCCCTCTCCCATTTGCTTCCCTCATCTGACAAGAACAACAGTTATTCGTGGAAACACAATGTAAAGACTGACAAATTGCTTAATGTGTGGGGTGGGGGTGGGGGAGGGAAGTAAGATTAGGGGAAAATTGTAAAACTCAAAATAAATAAAAATCTTTAATTAAAATAAATTTTAAAAAAATGAACAACAGCTCCATCAGACACAATACGAAGAATAGCTCAGTGAGTCCCAGTTGAAAATGACTGGACAAAATGCTGCTATATTCACACAGCCCAATACGGTGGGACACTGCCCCCTTGATCTCCCACGACCCTCCTCTCTCCCTGCCCTTACTGCCCCTCACCCCGGGGGCCTCCTCCCTCTGTTATCCGGTCCGACCTCCAAGTCTCCATCCACTCCACCGTTCCAGTCCTTCCCTCGATACTTTCTGTCCAAAGCCCCGCCATCATCTCCCCTCCCTTACTTCTCTACAGGAAGCCCTCCCCCCAATTTCTCCCCCTATTCCCCCTCCTAATCCCTCAAAATGGGTTCAATGTGGGTTCTCATCTCTCTAGGGTCGCCTTTTTTTTGAAGTCATAAAGGGATGAAGAAAAGAGTCGCCGTTAGGGCTGGGGTGTTATTCTCTATTAGTCTCCCCACCCCCTCCTTTTTCCCCCTTCACTCCCCCCCAATCCCCGAACTGGCTGAGAGATAAGCCCCAGCCCCCTCTCTGAACCTCAGTTTCCTAACACAGAAAAGGGGGGGAGTGTCTGTGAAAGGCCCCCGCAGAGCTCGAAGGCTGATGGATTGCCTTCCCCCCAAAACTCCCCTGTGTCGGGAAGGGGGAGGGGAGGAAAAGTTCCATCACCATAGCAACGGGGGGGGGGGGTCGGGCCGCGTTACCAGAGGCGTTCCGAAGCGAGGGGCTCCGTCCCGTAGTCTGCGCGGGTCTGCGGGTCAAATACGGAGCAGAGCTGGAGCCAGTGACCACGCGTCCTCCAAGGGGCCGGGAGGTCGCCGGCTGCTGTTGTTGTTGTCGTCGTCGCCGGGCGCGCTTCCGGCCCAGCGCACGCCGCCGCCGCCGCCGGGGGGCAGTCAGAGCGCAGTGCGCGTGCGCACGCAGCAGACCCTTAGACGCCGCCTTGCTCTTGCCCCTGGCCGTCGCGCTCGATTTTACGTCACACATCCAGGCTCCCAACTTCTTACTCCCCTCCCGACCATTCCGGAAGTGGTTCGGCCGGTGCGGCGCAGGCGGAAGGCGGCTGTGCGCAGGCGCGGGCGTGTCCGGCGGCCTCTCTCCGCAGGCCCCCGGGCGTCCTCGGGAGCTCCCGGCTTCTGCTCTCCCGTGTGGAGGAGACTTTTTATTATGGCTTCCTAACTTGGGGCCCGGCAAACAGTAGGCGCTTAACAAGGGTGGGCCCGGAGACGGTCACACAGCTGGCGGCGGCCACAACGGGGATTCGAACCGGGGACTCGGGACTCCCAAGGCCTGGCGGCCGGCTTGTTGCCTCCGCCCCTCCTCGCCCTTTGTGGGAACACTTTTGCGCGGCAAGCCCCCCACCCCCAGCTGAAGGGCCCAGAAATCCGGCTGAAAACAGCTTCCGGCCCAGCAGGAGCTGGGCTGGCACCTGTGTGCCCAGGAGGCATGGATCGGGAAGCGTGGGTATACGCCAGCAAGTGCTTCGGCGGACGGGGCACCCGCCCGACGGCCTATGAGAGGTTTTGCCAACCCCGTGCGAGTGTGGACTACATCGAGGCAGCATCTTTCACTTATTTGGACTTTTTCAAAGGGTATCTGCTTCCAAATTTCCCCTGCGTTTTCTCCTCTGCCTTCACCGAGGGCTGGGGAAGCAGGAAACACTGGGTGACCCAGGATGGAAAACCTAACTTGGATCACCTCCTTTGGAATTTTGGTAAGCATTTCAGTCCATCCAAATAGCAGCCCAGTGGCATTAACTTACTTGCTGCTTTTTAATGTTAAAATCAAGATCTCATTTATGTACTTAGTAATTTTCTTAAAGCAGGGTCTAGGTGTACTCTGGGGAAATGCCCAATAGAATATAAATGAACAAGTCTTTACCTTCAGAGAATTTACAGGATAGTTTTTGAAGAAAGGAATTGCCTTCATCCAGGGCCATCGCCAGTTGTCCTAATTTATATTCAACCACTGGATCCAGATGGCTCTGGAGGAGAGAGTGAGACAGGTGACTTAGCACAGCATCTGATTTATGTGCTTGTCATGGCATCCCCTCCCTGATGTTGTGGTTTTCATCTAAAATGAAGGAAAAACATTATTACTACAGACAAGTGGCCAAAAAGGAGCAATAAAATAAATAGGAAATAAAACACGGAGTGCTTATATATTACTCATTGAAAAGAGACCTGGTCAACAACTCACTACAAAACATAGGAAGTTGTTTCTTTCATCAAAGGATTATAAAATGAGATCTATACAACTTAAATTTTGTTTTGGTTTTTTTGCAAGGCAAATGGGGTTAAGTGGCTTGCCCAAGGCCATACTGCTAAGTAATTATTAAGTTTCTGAGGCCGGATTTGAACTCCGGTACTGCTGACTTCAGGGTTGTTGCCCTACCCATCCCTGCAGCTTAAGTTTTTATATCACTTTACATGGTTTTACATCCATATTTTTTTAATTTTTTTTTGTACTCCACCTCTTAGCCACCCCCCACATCCATTATTCCACTTAATCTTTACCAGGGTAGGCCAAGCAAGCAGTATATTCATCTTATAGATGAGGAAACCAAAAATCAAAGTGATTTATTTAAGGTAAAATAACTACTTATGAAAAGCATATTTAAAGTAACTTAATGGGATTCATATCCTTGGATTTGTATTCCTGAATCTAGTGTTCTTGATACTATTAGCTAGTGACCTTGGGCAAGTCACCTAACCCTGATTGCCTCACATCCAGGGCCATCTCCAGTTGTCCTGATTCATTTCTGACCACTGCATCCAGAAGGCTCTGGAGGAGAAAGTAAGACTGGTGATTTAACACAGTCACCCCCATACTCAAATCCAATGCCTGTGCTCATCATGCCATCACCTCCCTGTTGTCGTGATCTCTGAGAATGAAGGACCAGCCTCATCATCATCCACATTAGAGGCATTTACCTGCTACTATTCCCTCCCTTCCATTCCAATCTTCCCACAATGGGTTGGGTCACAATCCCTGGGAGTCCTAGACAACTCTCAGACTAGTTCTTTGTAGGAATGGTTGTTGATTTGCCTTAAAAGGTTGGACTTCTTTGAGTTCCTTATTTCTATGAAATCACAAATCTGATATTTTTTTCAAAAGTCCTCCCCATAGCCTGTTGAAATCCAACTGTGCTTTTAACTCAGTTGGTATCTACTCTTAACATCCTACCTGATTAATATAAATAAAAGATAATATATTGTTTTATGTGTGTTTGTTTTTTCTCCCTAAGTATATCCTAAGTTCTTTCAGAACAAGGTCCATGTATTAATACAGTAAAGAAGCACCAAGGAAGTTCCAAAGTCCAGAACATAGAAGCATTATAGATTTGTTCATTTTAGATAGGTTCATAGGGGAAGTTCTTGAACAGTCTTTGTTAAACACCAGTTATCTGGCAGGCACTATGCTAAACACTTTACAAATATCTCATTTGTTCCTCACAGCTTCTCTGGGGGGGGGGGGGGGGGGGGGGGGCAGGTAGGTGCTGTTATCCCCATTTTTTCAGTTGAGGAAACTTGAGTCAGCCAAACTTGTTAAATGACTGGCCCAGAGTCACACAGCTAGTAACTGCCTGAGGTAGAATTTGAATATGGGTGGTCCTCAGCTTAGTGTCTCCTAGTCAAAGGACAGCCTTTGGTACAAAAGGGGGAAAGGCATTCTGGAGGAGGGTGAGAAGGACTGAGGAGAAAGGAACAGCTAAGATGCAAAAGATTTTTCTCAGCTAGTGTTTTGGTAAGAAGGATCTATGTTTATTTCAGGGGATGCAGTCGTTCCTGTTGCAAACTGCAGTGTCCAGGAATACAACTCTAATCCAAAAGAACAGATCCCTCTGAGGGATTACATAAACTACTGGAAAGAATATATCCAGGGGAACTACTCCTCTCCCAAGGGATGTCTCTATCTCAAGGACTGGCACCTTAGTAGGTAAAAGGCATAGAATACTGCTGGACCACTAAGTATCAGCTTAACCTTTGATGGTTTTCTGACAATGGACAAATTCATTCACCAAGTATCCATTCGGCACCAGAAACTGACTGATTGGAAAGCAAAAGGCATGAGCAGAATTTAATGAAGGTAATTTGAGGAGAGAGAAATAACAACTTAGAGAAGCCTATTCTCATGAAATTCTCTCAACTTTGAAGAGAGATTAAGGAAAGCAGCCTTAGTGAAATGTCTGTGTACCCTAAGAGTATGTCCCTAAACTGAAGGAAATCTGCCAGTGAATTGGTAGAAATTTGAATTAAAATGGAATGATCTCTTCCCCTATCCCCAGCATTGATATTGTCTGTAGAGGAGTTCTCAGATCTTATTTTGCTAAAATCAAAACACCTAATGAAATCTCAGTTTATGTATTGATAAATTTATCCCCCAAGTAGAAATGATGAGAGAAACTTATTTATTTGGACTTAAAGTTGAGGCTATTAGACTAGGTCAGTTCCTTCCTGCTCTGATGTTTTATGATTCATTGAAGACCAAGATGAAGGGAAGAGATGAGAAAACACCTGACTTTTCCTAAATGACCCAGATGAATTATGCCCTAAACTAAAGAAACAACTAGGAGATACCATGAAAAACTGTGTAGGTGTGTAACAAGATGACTAAAAGTCACTCCAAAATAATTACCTAGCTGTGTGGCCTTGGGCAAACCACTTAACCCCATTGCCTTGCAAAAAAACCTAAAAACAAAAATCACTCTAAGACATCATAGGCTAAAATGCCAACTTAAACGATATTGTGCAGTTGGATTTCTTGCCTTCTTGTTGGGTGGGGAAGGGGCAGGAGAGGAAGAGAATCTGAAACTCAAAAAAATTTTTTTAAAGAAATGCTCAAAAATAAAAATTAGTTTTAAAATAAAAGAATATGTGCAATAGAAGTTCAGAGGAGAGAGATTTCAGAAAGGGATTGAGAAATTCAAAAGGAATTCATAAAAGAGCTTTCACATATCTGACTTTTTACTGTTCCATTTGTCAAAATCTTTGAGGCCCATTCAAATGCCAGTTCCATGAAACCTTCCCTGATGCCAGTGGCCTTTAATGATCACTCCCAGAGTATTTTGCTCTTTACTTTTGCTTGTAATAATTATATGTATTCAGCTCTTCATACTAGACTGACCTGTTGTATTTTATTCATCCCTGTACTTTATAATTCTTTCTTTAGTGCTTTATATATAAACCATGCCCAGTTGGTATTTGTTGACCAAGTTAATGAATTAATACACTACTCCAGCTCAGGCACCATAAGCACTGGGTGAGCTCAGCTTGAATAGAATAGACTAGCTAAGGCACAGGATGGAGTAAGTGGATTAAGACCAGGTGTTGTTGACTCTTAGTTGCAAGCTAAAATTAGTATAATTACTCTTTGCATTGGGGAGCCATTGGATTTTTGAGCAAAAGAATGCTAACAAATAGTGATTTTCTACAGAAATATTAAAAAAAATCCAGATAATCATTTTAACCTTGTGTGCCAAGCATATATAATAGAATATATCACTTTAAATTATAATACTTATTAAGTGTTGTATACGCAATTATATTCAAATCAGCCTTTACTTGACCATTGAATATTGAAAGGAAAAAATGAACAACTGGGCATACTCCTTGCTCCCCACTGTCCCTTTCCAACTGCCCTTCACACTGTCTTTCAGTTATTTCTTCCCTTGGGATTATGTCTATATTGACTTTGTCTAGATTCTTATTACATACTAGTCTACGTAATATGACTTTTTTTTTTGCAAAATGTTCTGTAGAAATAATCTTGATTCAGAGTTACAAAATGGTATCATGAGAGGGGACCTTAGAGGCCATCTACACATCAACTCATTTTGCATATAAGAAAACCAAGATACTTCTCTAGCTTTGCATAACTCATTGCCAAGTTAGGACTAGAATCTAGATTTTCTGAGTATTCACTGTTCTTTTCACTCTTACCATATTGCCCTCCGTGAATAAACAAATGTATATTGGAAGACTCCAGTCATGCCTGAGTCAACTGGTTCTTCCCAACAGAAAGTTACAATTGGTAGCTACAGTCAATAAGCATTTATTAAGCACCAGCTGTGTGCAAGAAAGCAGCATGATGTAGAGACAATCTCAGAACCCCTATGACCTGGGTTCAAGTCCTACTAACACTTCCTGACTGTGTAACCTTAGAAGCTTAGCCTCTCAGTGTTCAAGGCAGCTTTCATAATGCTTTCTTTGCACAGAAGGTATTGATCTGTATTGGTATCACAAGAGCAAAATGTAATCCGCTTAGGAAGACTTTTAGTGCCAACCAAGAGTTGATTCCTCATAGCAGTAGGGAACCATTAGAACTCATTGAGCAAGGAAGTAACATGGTCAGACATGGTCTGTGCTGTAGAAATCCCAGTTGGACAGCTGACAGGAAATTTATTTGTAGAAAGGTGAGCCTGGAGGCATCCTAAGACTCCTAGTGAGAGGGGATAACTGGAGTAGTGTCTGTATGAGTGGATGTGTAAGAGTTGTTATTGAGGCTGCTCAACAAGACTTGGTAACTAATTGGATCTGGGACATGAGAAAAAATAAGGGATCAAGGAAAGCTGCATTTAGGAAAATTTATCCCAGTAAAGAAGATGGACCCTGGACTTGCAGAACTGCATGATGCAACCTCCTCACCGTGTTTTCAACACCCTTTCTTTTCTCTTTTAAGGAGTTTCCCACATGACCATGTATATACCACACCTGTGTATTTCTCATCTGATTGGCTAAACGAGTATTGGGATGAACTAGCTGTGGATGATTATCGTTTCGTTTACATGGGGCCAAAAGGATCATGGTAAAGCAATGTTTGAGACTTTCTTGGTGCTGTGGGCCCGCAGGGTATCTTTAGTTCTGTGGGGGTGCTTCAGACAACCTATTCTGCATTGCCTCTACCAGTGTCATGAGTTGCCCAGACCACAGTGACTAATATAATGGTGATGAGCCTTTTGATATTTTGCTAGTTTGATCCTCATAAAGCAGATACAATCTGACTCCAAGACTACAGTCCAGGTCTTTCCAACATGTCAGCACTTTAGCTAGAGTCTGGGGTCTGCTGGGATAGCCTTTATAACCTGAGATCAATTCAGTGTTCTGGGGAGGTATCAGATAAGTCAGTTATTTTTCCTAAACCACTACTTTTTATCATCACTCTCTTCATTAATAAGCTTCCATGGCTTCCTCATACCTGCAAAATAAATTCTTTATTCTTTATATCAACATTTTACTGTCTTATATAATATGATCCCTAATGTAAATGCCAGTCACTCTAGGCTGACTGCCCTTTGAATATACCTTAGATTTCTTGCCTCAGTGCCTCTGCTCACATAATTTGCCATTTCCTCTCTCTTTTCTGGTGTGTCTTATCTAGGCTTCTGCTTTACCTAAATCCTAAGCATCCTTCCTTGCTGGTCTCTAAAGGATCTGGTTCTTATCCTTTAGGAATCATTGTTCTGTAGGTCCTTGGAACCCCCCCCCCCAACTTCTCCTCTCACAGACAGCCCAAAGATCATCTCTTTAGGTTGAGCTTCATCACCTTGTACTCGTTTACTAAAATTCCCTTATTCCTGACCTCTAACTTAAGCTATTATGATTTCCTGAGTCCAAAGTTAGAGCATATCCTATATCTATCTACTTTCCCTCCACCCTTTATTACTAATATTGCTACCATTGTACAGTATAGGTTTTATTTTTTTAGTATCCACTTTCTTTTTTTTCTCCTCTCATTCCCATTTAAATCTATAAGAATGGGTTTGGGAGGATATTAAAAAGAAAAAGCAGGGGCAGCTAGGTGGCACAGTGGATAGAGCACCAGCCCTGGAGTCAGGAGACCTGAGCTCAAATCCGGGCTCAGACACTTAATTACTTAGCTGTGTGGCCTTGGGCAAGTCACTTAACTCCATTGTCTTGGGGGGGAAAAAAACCTAAAAAAAAGGAAAAGCAGAACCTATAGTTATATGCAAATTCAGAAAATATTTCACAATTAACCTTACAAGTTCATATGAAAAAAATTTACCCCAGATTTGGTGGGCCTAAATTGATATAGCTAATCTCTACTGAAATTTCTTCAGACCTAAACTTGACTATTGTATCCCTCTCATCTGTGACAGACAGTCACTGTATTTCTTCCTTTCCAGAGTCCAGATAAGAGTGGTCTCTACTCTTCAGAACATACCTAACCTCAGTTTGGGATTCACCCATCTATCAATTACTTCAAGTTGGATCTAAAGACTAAATGTGTTAGGTCTGTTCTTTTCTCTACTAACCCATTAATTTATTTTTCTGGGATTTTTTTCAATGCAGTATCAGATAATTTTAATTAAAAGCCACTATATATATATTCCCATTATAACATAATTTGAGATCCAATAATACAAATTTCTTCTTTGCCCCATAATACTTTCATTATTCTTGCCCATTTGTTCCTCATTATAAATTTCATCACTTGATCTAAGAAGGTAGCAGAAGCTATAAAAGACTGAAAGCATCAGACAAGTAACAATTGTACCAGTAAATGAGAGGTTTTTTTAATCAGGCTACTGATAACAGGTTACAAAGTACTTTTCTCACAAACTGCTCTGCAAGAGAGTGTATCAGCCTCATCTTTCAGGTGAGGAAACTGCAAATCAAGACATGTGACTTGTTCAAGATCACACAGCTAGTATCAGACACACAACTCATGTCTAGGTCTTTTTCTTCTACTAATCTTCACAGATTTTGAAGCATCATCAATATGTCCTTGACACATATGATAGGAAGATTGGTTAAGGTTTTATGGATATGAAATACATGGCTAAACTTTCCATGTTTTATGTCACAGGAAGTTTTTTTTTTAGCGTTTTTGCAAGGCAATGGGGTTAAGTGGCTTGCCCCAGAAATTTTTTTTTACTAAATAAAATTATTGTGCAACTCATTGTCTCACTCCACAGGACCCCATTCCATGCAGATGTCTTCCGCTCTTATAGCTGGTCTGTCAATATCTGTGGAAGGAAGAGATGGCTACTCTACCCTCCAGGGCAAGAAGAGAGCCTGCGAGATTATCACGGGAACCTGCCCTATGATATCACTTCCTCTGCCCTCCTTGACATCAAAGTATATCCAAAATACCCCAGATGCTGTCCTCCTATTGAAATCATCCAGGAGGCAGGGGAGATGATCTTTGTCCCCAGTGGATGGCACCATCAAGTTTATAATCTGGTAAGATCCATGAAACTTCAGGGCTCCACCTTCTCAGTTAATCTCTCTCTTCATATTAAAAATGATCTCTTCTCCCCTAGATTTTTTGTAACACTTTGTCTGAACTTCTCTTTTGCACTTATGACATTCAGTCTTAACACTGAGCCTGGCATAAGGAAGATCCAAGTTCAAATTTGACCTCAGCCATTAATTAGCTTTGTGACCCTATGTCACCCCTGTTTGCCTCGATTTCCTCAAATGTAAAATGAGGTTAATAATAGCCCCTACCTCCTAAGTTTGCTTAGTGTAGTGACTGGCGTATTGTAATCACTCTTTAGATGTGAGCTGCTATGATTATGTGTATGTTCTATTCCCTATAGAGCTTCAGTACTTACTAGTGTGTGACTGTGGGCAAGGTACTTAATCCTTCTGAATCTCACTTTACGCACTTTAAAAATAGGGTCAATCATACCTGCACTGCCTATTTTACAGAGTTTGAGAAGGAACCAAACATGACTTTTGTGAAACTTGGAATGCCATAGAAATATGATATACTATCATTTCGAATTATTTAAAGATGGGTCTACATAGTTGTGTTTAATAGATGTTCACTGAGTTAAATTTAGGCTAAGAGAGTGAATGGGTTTTGTTCATTTAACTTAAGAGACAGATGGACTTGGGTTCAGATTCACCCTTGATATGGGAATAGCAATGCCTATAGTCCTATACCTACCTCAAAAGCTTATGTAAGGATCAGATGAAGAGATAATATACAAAAAATGCTTTTAGAACCTCAAAAACATAAATTCTATTTGCAAAATGCCTTGCATGTAACACATAAATCCATTTGCAAAATACCTTGCATGTAAATCCTCCATATGAGTTTCATTCTTTAAAATATTTTTCTTTGAGTAACATTTTATTTTTTATTTTATATTTTTTATTTTTGAGTAACATTTTATTTTTTCCCATTTACATTTGATGTTAAATTTCATAGGATCATAGAACTTACGATTTAGATAAGGAAGAGACCTTAGAGGCCAGTGACCTCAACCCCTTCATTTTGCAAATAAGGAACTAAGGAGTAAAGAAGCTGACTTGTCTTGCATCTTAAGCAACAGTCAATAGTTCCCTGTGCTAGACAGCAGGGAAACAAAGAAATAAAAGGCATTGTACCAGCCCCCCAGGAACTCACAGTTAAGTTGGGGAGAAAAGTTATACTTGGAAAGAATGAAGCAGTTTCATATATTCAGGAACAGGGATGACAGACTAGGGTTGGAGCATATCTAAGAAGAGCTGGTAAGACTCACAGCCTTTAAACTGAAAAGGAAAGGTGGGTAGGGAAAAATCGTTTGAGTATATATACCTAGTTAACTACCAATGAGAGAAACCACAATGTAGGTAGAATAGCAGTAGAGAAACTAAGAAATTTCTAGGAGAGAAAAATCAAAGAAGCCATCAGTAAGAGCCATGACCATGGATGCCTATAGACAGAATAGGTTAGAAAAGAGAGGTAGAGGGCAGCTAGGTGGCGCAGTAGATAAAGCACCAGCCCTGGAGTCAGGAGTACCTGGGTTCAAATCCAGTCTCAGACACTTAATAATTACCTAGCTGTGTGGCCTTGGGCAAGCCACTTAACTCCATTTGCCTTGCAAAATCCTAAAAAAGAAAAGAGAGGTAGGGAAGGTAAATGAAAGATCCTAATATTATGAGGCAACAGTGAGCTTATAAATTTAGCCAGGACATGATAGGCTAGCACCTAGGGGTGAAATGTGGACCCAAAATGGTTTGTTTTATCCAAAAGAAAGAGTTTAAAGGTAAGAACTGAGAATCATCATATTTGAAGATATTATCACATAAAGATATATAGGAACCAGGAGGGAACCTGGTAGAGAACATTTGAATGAATTGTCATGGTAGTACACTATTGACCACGTGGACAGAAGGAAGAACTAGCTAAATGAGATCAAGCATAGAAACATGATATGGGCACAGAAAAGCATGATATATAGTAGAGAAAAGAGACTTAAGCTATCCAGACATCTGCTGGAGCTCTCAGTCAAAAGCAGAACTACTTATGATTTATTAGATTGCTCAATGACAATTTTATGCTTCAAAAAATGGAAAAAGCACTACTCTGGCTGTGATTCTCATCAACAAGAAGGAACTTTTGATCGCAGAGACGGAACAAACAGTGACATTTCCATCTTAGAGTTCATGACAGATAAGGAAAGGAAAGCCAGGCATGGTCTAGCATGTACCACATTTTTAGCAAGACTGGATTTTAAAGGGTTCTTAGGATAAATAGTATATTTTTTTCATGAAATAAAATCACTATATAAATTAGCAGGTAAGATTTTCTTAGAGCTTTATGAAATGATTAAAAGTAATTGGGGCGAACTTCATAAAGTTTCATTGAGTTACCATTCAGTGAATCAAGATATCTTAAAAACATCAGCAAACAGGAAGAAAAGACTACATAATAAAGTGTCACAGTATCAGTTCGGTCCAAACTTTTCATAATGCCTAGATTGAGGCATCATGTCCTAAAAACCAGGCTAAGGCAAGAGCATGAACTTGGGCCAGCTTCAGCAACAATTAGACAACATCTTCCTAGGCAAAGAAGAATACAATTTATGGAAAACAGAAGTGACAACAAAGATACAGAGATATGTGTGTCCTCCTTTCATGCAACAGTTAAAAGGATAGTTTTTAAATAAAGGCACTTATCTGACTTCTATTAAAATTCTATGGGGAAAGTCAACCCAGGAGATTTAGGAAGTTTTTAATAATGGCCTAAAGTCACAAAGAGAACAATTCCAATAAGGGTGATAGTTTGAAGAGAACAATGTGAACTAACAAATCCATAGAGAAAAATTTTTTTAATAGCTGTGTATTCAGAAGACTGATGCCAAGGCAAATAGGAGAAGAAATCTAAAACCATGGCAAAGGCTTAAAATAAGTAAAGCTTAAAGTGAACTGAGATTGTTTAGAAAAGCTAAGAACCATAAAAAAGGATTTAAAAAAAATATGAAAGGAAAGGATAACATAAGGAAAAGAACAACATAATAAAAAACAGATACAACTACTTAACTACTTAATTTGCTTCTGTTTTCTATATCAAGGGAAACTTTAGAAAAGATAGCCTAAAAGTAACAGGAGAAATAAAAGCCAAATTGGAAAATTATAATAAAGGACTTCTTAAAGGACTTGAATTCTAAGTCATCAGACCTAAACAAAATACATTCCAGAGTACTGAAAAAACAGATAGATGTGCTTGTATAATATAATCTCCATCATCCATCTTTGGAACACCCTAGGAAAAAGTCTAATGTGCTGTCTTATTTAAGAGAAAGTGGAATCTGCAAACCATTGACCAGTTAAAGTTAACTTCATTTCCTGCCAAAATCCTAAAACTTTAGCCAGTGCTTGGTAGCTGAACATCTGGAAAAGGAAGAAAAGATTATAGAGAACTCATAGAATACTCTAATAGACCTAAATGTCATCAAAACATTGGTAAGATGAAATTTTCATAGAAATAAATAATTTTCCTTGAGTTTCAAGAAGTCAGCTTCAAATTCAGTATCTGTATATAGCAACTGTTTTTTTTTATTTTTTGCATAGTGGTGTGTGAGGGAAGGGAACTTAGTGGATTGCAAGCTCAACATTAATCAGCAGTGTGGCCTAACAACCACAGAAGCCACTGAGTTTTTGGACAACTTTATCTCTGGTTGTTCAGCCATTTTCAGTCATATTTGACTTCTTGTGATCCCAGAATGGCTTATCATTTCTTCTCCAGCTTATTTTATACATGAGGAAACTGAAATAAAAGAGGGCTAAGTGACTTGCCCAGGATCACAGCTAGTGATCCTTGAAATCAGGTTTTCCTGACTTTAAGCCCAGCACTCTGTCTGCTTGTACCACTTAGTTGTTTGGAACAGAAGGAAAGAAATGATAATCCCATTGTACACTGCCCTGCGTAAATATGAATGTGTTGTATTCAGTCTTTATGGTCATATTTTAGCAAAGATATTTATAAACCAAAGAATATCCAGAAGAGGGTAACACGATGAGGAAAGGCCTCAAGATTGTGTCTCATCGTGTATTAATTGAAGGGATTGGGAATGTTTAGCCTGGAGAAGGGAAGAAAGGGTTTCATGATATCATAACATTCATCAAGTACTGGAAGGACTCTCATGTAGAACAAGATTTAGACTTGTTCTGTATGCCCTCAAAGGACACAACTAGTAGCAGTGGATAGAAATTGCAGAAGCAGATTTTAGTTAAGTGGGATATAGTTAATAGCATTGGGCTTAGAACCTAAAAGGACCCGAGTTCAAAGTCTACCTCTAGTCCTGGTTCTCTACCAAGTTAACTGATAGTTGTTAGCTGTTAATACCTCTCTCAGGGGTCTTTACATTTTCTTTTTTTTTTTAAGTTTTATTTAAGACAATGGGATTGAATGACTTGCCCAAGGTCTCACAGCTAGGCAATCATTGAACTCAGGTCCTCCTGACTTCCAGGGCCAGTTCTCTATCCACTGCACCACCTAACTGCCCTACATTTTCACAGGACTTGTAAAAGGCTAATGAGAGGGCAATTTGGGCCTCTCTACCATTTCTTTGTTTCTCTTGAGACATGATCTTATTTCACCCAAGGTGGAAGTAGCTCAGACACCCAGGAGCAGTCCCAATATGATTGAAGATTTAATATGTTCTGACCCAGACTGGTTCGCCCCTCCTATAACAGCATGATATCCCTTCATACCTGGGACTCACTATCTTGGCACCAGACTTAATATCTGATATGGCTTCCCCCATTTCAGCTCACAGTCCCCAACTAGATCTCCCTTGACCTCCTCGGCAGCAGAGGCTACAAGCACTGCTATCCTCAGCCTCCTCAGCAGCAAGGGCTGCAAACACTACTGTCCTTGGCTTCTTTTCCTTATCTTTAAAAAATGAAACTTGAGAATCTATCTTTGGGATCTGTCAACTGGTGACTAAATATCATCAGCATTTGCTAACTCTGTCAGAATGTCACCCTTTGATAACCTCTGGATACTCATTTTAACCCAATTCCATATGAATCACTCTTTCAGGATGATACCATCTCCATTAATCACAACTGGTTGAATGGCTGTAATGTAGCTACCATGTGGCATTTCCTCCAAACTGAACTGGATGCTGTGCAACAGGAGATCTTTGAGTGGAGGGACACTATGGAAGATTGGCATCAGCACTGCCAGGTATGATGGTTGAAAACCTGAGTTGGGCTAGGGAGGGAACCAGAGCTCTAGAAAGTATCTGATTGTGGGTTCCCTACTTCCTGCAAAAAGGATACCCTACATAAGATAGAATCTGCATATAAGGTGGTGGGGTTTTTTCCCCAACAAATCTTTGTATTGATGGAGGCCTCCACAAAGCTCTTCCCTGAAATATGAAGTTTATTCTGGGTTCTGACAGTAGACTTGAGCCTGCTTTCTGAAAACTAGCCTAGCTAAGCATGGAATGGTTTTTCACCAGTAGACTCATCTCTTGGTGACAAATTCTTTGTCCCACAAAGAAACAACCAAATGACCTTCACTCCTGTAAGCCCCTTGTTTCTTCAGTGTTAGTTAACAGGAAAGGTAACCAGCAGTTCTAAGAATCACATGGTTTTAAAGATAGTCCATAAACTTTCATTTGATTCTTCTATTCTGATGAGATCATTCAGTGTCTGACAAGTTGGCATACTGCTAGAGGAAGTGAATCATAACAATATTGACATTCCTACTATGAATGTAACCAGAAGATAAATTGCAGCTAAATGGAAAGATGACTCACAGACACTCCTCTAAAACAAAAGAGCTGGCTTTGTCGTGTACCCTAAAGTCACAGGAAACATTACTTCATGGGTGTTTGACATCTTCTATCACAATATTCAAGAAAAGTATTTTCAAAAAACATGAAAATAACTTATGAACATCAGTTGCAAAGAATGAAGAGTATAGAAATTCTGAATCAAGGTATAATCTGATACTCTGACTTTGGTGCAGAAATGAGAAAAGGCAAGGCTGATGAGGAAAGCATGGTTCAGAAAAAATGAGACTGAAAGACACCAAGCACTTTAAATCTTCTCAGAATCTTCACATCTTTATTATGAACATTCTCTTTGAGAAAAGAATTGGTAGTCTCTGTAAATGGCAGCTACCAAATAACATCACAAAAAATGAAACTGCTTATATTTTACCTGATGGGAAAAGACTTGCTATTGATGAGGAGACTATTCCTCAGTTTTCTGACCACCAACTTGTAAGAGCAAACATCATAATTACTAAAAAGATATAATGAGAAAATAAAGTGGCATATCACTGAAATAACTTTATTCTGAACTATTCAAACAACCAATTAATAATGAAAGTTGGGAAATGAACTTACAGAAATGACTAATACCAGTTATGGTAACTTTATGCAGAAATTTAAGTCATATAAATCAACTGCCATAACAAGACCAGAAGAGTCTTTGATGTAGCCAAAGGCTCCTTTGTAAAATCTTTATGAGGGATAATAGATGATTATGAGCAATTTTATCTCATGAAATAGAGAAAATCAGGCTACAAAGCTAAGCTAGAGGATCTGCTAAGCAACCCAAAGGCATTTAAAGACAGAACTGGAAGGACAATAAACAGAAGAAAATGGAAAATAGATAAATATAATATTTATAAAAATATAACTATAATAATATTAATAACTATCTTAATCATCAATGACAATGAAGCCATCACACTAGAATTTTAACTTCATGGTCCTGAATGTGCTGATAGGGACCAAAAAAAAAAAAGATCAAAAAAGCAGTGGACCAGGGGTACATTGAGAAGATCCATACTGGAAGTAACATGATTGAGACTATTGAGGAAGTGAGTAATACACAAGGTATCTGAGGAAGGGAAACGTCAAAGATATGGCAATAAAGAGTACATCAGTAACCATATGCCTACTTTAGCATGCAAAACCTTTGTTAGTCATCAGTGCACAAACAGGGCATCCTTAATAAATGTAATAGTATGGAACAAGCAGACTTTCAGAAGAGATATTTAAGAGTGAGTCACATCTTTTTCATTTTCCATTTAACTGAAAAATGTAAAGAAAACAAGATCCTACTGTGCTTTCTTTGTTGATCGTGAAAAAGCATTTGATTTAAGTAGTAAACACCTCTTCCAGCAAAACATCTCCCATTCCCATGGTAAAAATTATTTAAGATACTTTGAATGACACAATAGCAGAAATAAGCTCTGCTCACAAACCTCAGTCACCATAGACATCCACTACAATGACTAAAAGCAATCCAAGGGCAGGTTGGTGGCACTGGATAGAATACTGACCTTAGGAGTCAGGAGGCTGAGAGTTTGAATCCAGCCTCAGATCCTTGACACTTAACTGAGTGACCTTGAGCAGTTACTTAACCCCGATTTCCTCACATCCAGGGTCATCTCCAATCATCCTGATTCATATCTGACCACTGGACCCTGGTGACTATGGAGGAGAAAGTGAGCCTAGTGACTTGGCACAGCATTCCCCTCACTCAAATCCAATTCACATGCTTGTGATGACATTACTTCCCTGATGTTATTGTCCTCTTTGAGAACAAAGGCCAAAAACATCAAAGGTAGTCAGGAGTGATTCACTGTGGGTGTGGGGATGCTGCTTCTGGATGATGACTGGTTGCACCAGGACAGTCCATATAGATGATATGCATTTGCACAAACTACCTCTTAGCTATTTGCATGTAAACTTGACACAGGTAATAATGACGATGGACAGCAATATTGGGCCTAGAGTTTAACAGAGGAGGAAGAGTTACTTGTCATCTTAATGATTTCAAACTTGCCTTTGTGAGAGAAGCACATCTTTCAAAAACCAGCATCCTACATGTGTTCTTATTTGACAGCCAGGGGCAGAATGTAGCACTTTCTGAAGAACTGAAATTAAGTTTCACACAGAGGACCTTGTATGTACCATGTGACTAATGAAGAACTTCAAAGGGGAAAAAAAGTTGTAAATAATGTCATTTAGGAAATGTATCAAAGTTAGATGGGTTAGTCACATGGCCAGAAATGAGGGCTGACAAGTGAGCTGTTCCCCACTGGCATCCAAATAATGTCTGGAGTCCCAGCACATAGAATGAATTATGATGTAAAGGGGAAGACATGGTCAAAAGTCTCACAGTTGAGCAGAAATGAATAAGCTATAATCTGCACCAAACAAACAAGATCACAGTATTTAGTATTTAGAGTTTCCATATAGGACAGACTAGCATAATCCTACTGCTTTACATATGGTAAGTACTTCATGTTTGTTAGGTTGGATTGAATTAACTATTACTAGATCATAAGGCAGGCCTGGCTTGGGAAAGCTCCTTCCTAAAAGAATTTGAAAGTTGCCCCCAGCCCACTATCTAGTAGTGGGGGGAAACAAACCACTTCCCAGAGGAAAGGAGCCTTAAAAACTTTGTCTTGCATCCAACCCTCAGAAGGCTAAAGTAACAAATGGGGATGGGGTCTTGTTTGTTCCTCATTTGGCATTTAATCAAAAGTTGCCTTAGGATATTGTGTGGTTTTTGTTGTAGCATTGTTAAACTTTTCACATTTTTATGTCAGTTTTCTCTAACTAAATTATGAGCTACTTGAGACCAAGGACCCTGACCTAAATTGCTTCTATTCCTGAAGTTTCCAACTAAAGGTTGTGTACATGCTCAAAGGGTTCTCAACAAAAATTTATTGAAGATGTGCTTTGGACGTGTCATTTGAAGCAAAATCTCATAATACTTTTTTTTTCTTTCTGATCTTCAGGTGATCATGAAGTCATGCACTGGAATTGACTACAAAGAATTTTATAACTTCCTCAAAGTCATAGCAGAAAAGAGAATTTCTCTCCTAGAAAAGGTTCCTGAGACCAAACCCTTAGAAAATATTTACAGTGACAGCTTTGGGCTGGGCCCCCATCATGCAGCATTTGATTTGGGTCGAATTGTTGATGTGTTAGCATCCTTGATCACAAACCCAGATTTCCAGAAACTAGAGACTGATAAACTTTCACCATCCCCAGAGGACTTGTTCAACCACCTGAAAGAAATAATAAATGCTTCTTCTCTCTATGCTTTTTAATTAAGTAGCAAGAATTAACTGCAAACTGCAGGTGTCCATCAATACTCACAGTCTACTTTGCCCCAAAGGTGATCTTGAACTTGGAAATCACTAAAAATTCGAATCTAGCTCTTCCATTGACTACTCATGTGACCTTGGGAAGATCACCTGTGAAATGAAGTGGTTAGACTAGATGAGCCCTAATAGGCCCTCTGGATCTCCTGGTCTTGGTACTAGGAACATAATTTAAATGAAAAGGAATTTTCTATTCCCATAGCTTCCCTTGAGATCCAGTCTAGCAGCATTGATGCAATAGAGAGAAAAGAAATTAAGTTCAGAAGCTCTTCCAGCAGATATTTATTGACATGTATTCTTAATGTGATCCTGCAGAGCCAGGCCAGCCACAGACTTTAAAGGCTTAAAGTAGCATCTCTCCATCCTGGGTACCCATGAAACTCCACTTCATGATGGACTCCCCCAAAGCTATCACATGCCAGCACTGAAAGCAACATTAGTGACTATCCATGAATTAAAGTAAACAATATAGCAGCAGCAGCTCCCTCCCCTCTCCTCCACTTGTCTTCTGACCCCTTTCTCTTCTGTAATCACCCCAAAATGGCTCTACCAACTATGCCTCTCATTTAGTGATCCCCATTTTCAGATAACAGCCACATGAAAACCTCCCCATGGCTCAAAGGGATCTTTGTCTGATGATGTGGAGCAAAGATGAGGAGAGTGGGCCACATGTGGGAAGCAACAGATCTGAGTTCAGGTTTCAATTCTTATTCTCATTCTCTCCATGGCAATCCCTAAGCCTCAGTCTCCCCATCTTTCAAATGGAGTTGATAGTATGACACTAACTATTCAGATTGCTATTTGTGAAGAAAGTGCTTTATAAACCTAATGGCTTTATAGGGACGATAGCTAATCTTAGAATTAGGGCTACTAAAAATGCTACAGCTTGGAAACGGGTGGGAATCATTCTTAAGATTAATCCCAAAGCTTGATTTGTGCATATCTGCTGTACTCTACAACTTGGTACTTTATGTCAGCTCTCAGACAGTGACTGCCCACACTTCTTCTCTCACTTGTATTTACCCTTATATTATAACAGGGTCCATCCAAGATACAGGATTATGGGTAGCACAGTGAAAGGTACTGGACTTCTGTTTTTCTGGCCCCTGCTTTTCATCCTTCATTGGCCCCTTGGGGAGAAGCAGAAAGTTGGAGGGGCAAGGGCACATGAGACAAATGAAGACAGTTATTCTTCCTGATTTCTCGGTCCTGGCTCAGAACACAAAATCCAGCCCTCTGGGGCAATAAAAGGTCCTTGAAAGGAGAGACCATGGCACAAACATTTCAGTATTGTCCATAACATCTCACAGTAGCTTTGTACATAGCAAATGTTTGACTTTTTTTTAAGAAAATACGAAAAATATTTAAAGTGCAATCTTATTTTCCCCCTTAAACTGACATCTTCCCCAAGGTAAGAATCAGGGAAGCCTGACCCAGTGGAAGACCTCAGAGCCTGCTTGTCTGCTTTCTGGGTAGCCCAGCAGGAAGAAGCTGCAAAGAAAAAGTGAGATGGCTGGAGAGAAAAGCGATCCATTTCCTGAGGAGTAGCACCCCGAGAGTCATTTGCCTTGGATACTTGACTGTGTCCACAAATCCCTATCTGGGGAAGGGAGGAACAGACCAAAGCCTGGTTCTTGCAGCCACACACTGTAGGTAATTAACCACCATGATCAGCTTTCTGTTTCCCCAGTGTCAGCTGGTCTACTGGCTTCTCTTTCCTTCACCTTCAACCTGACCCAGACCCAGGCCCAAGTCAAAAGATCCCCAGCAGGGTTGAGCTACCAAAGAGCCTTCTGATTATGGACTCCAGCCAAGCGGTGCAACCTCATGTCCTCCTTCTGGATGTGTTCATAACAGGACTGAGTCAGAGCAAGAGAGAAAATAATTAGTCCAGCACCAGAGAGAACCATTAAACTCGGCACCTGAGAGGTTTTGACCATCCAGTGCCATAGAGCACCAGAAGTAATGAAGTAACATCCAGTTTTCCCATTATTCCAGGCTGCTTCTAGCATGGTAGAGGAAAGCACTCTTCTTGGGAGACCAGATGTCTATGTTTGAGTATGCCATCCCCTTCTGGGGATAATGACAGGGGTATGAATTAAATCAGTGGTTTCATTGGTAAAGGGCACTTGCTGGCCAGGCAGCTCCAACCACAACAGCCCGACACCTTCTGTCAATGTAAGGCCTAAGATAGTTAGTTGCTGGGAGCACTGAAAAAACTTGTTCAAGGGCACAGCCAGGATTCTTCAGAGGTGGAACTAGAACCTGGATCTAATTGACTTGAAGGCTGGTTCCATATCCTCCTGCCCCCATTCCCCCCCCCCCCCCCCCCCCCCGCCGCCCCAGCCTTACTATATCCTCTTATTCTGACATGCAACGAGTGGGACTAAATTATTACCGTTTATTAATCAGAAGATTGTGAGAAGCCTCCTTTCCAAAAATTATGAGTTGGGAGATTATTCTCAACCAGAATATCAAAGATCCTCTAATCTTACCTTAAAAACATATGCCACAACTCAAAGAAAAAGGGAAAAGGAGAAACTCAGATATTGAACAACCACTGTGAAAAATTTGAGTCTCTGTGTGGAGAGCTCAGTTTATCCCCACTGTCATGGCTAGAGACTCAACTTCCAGTTCACTGATCCAAGAAGGAAAAAAGAGATTGAACATAAAGGAGGCAGCATTATGTAGTGGATCTTGTACAAACCTGCAGTATGACCTCAACACTCATTTCTTTCTACCTTGTTAAAAAGAGAAGGGGGCCAAGTTGGGGGAGGAGGGGAAGGAGAAGCTACATTGTCTCTAGGGTCCATTCCAGTCCCAACCTGATTCTATTAATAAATTGGATCTGTTTCTAGAAAGAGAACTCACCTCCAGGGCTGTTAGCAGAAAATCATACAAGCCTCCTCTGTGAATGGGATCCATCATGTCCCTGATCAGGTGAATTTCTGCTCCCAAATGCTGGATCCTAGGAAATACAAACCCAGAAATTTCTCAAGTGCTACTTTTGGAGTGCTGTAGGGAAGTTGTTTATGATTTCCCTGTTGGCATCCTGTAAACCATCTTGTGCTAAGAATTTCTACCACCACCCAAGCCAGTTGACAAAGACAAAAGTGACCCATGCTTAAGTCCCTGTATATCCAATCTATACCAACCTTCTGCTATCTCCTATGTAAGATTGGCTTACCGGGCCCGGGATACAACATAGATGAGTAAAGGCAGTAAGTCATCCATAGGAAGCTTATATTCTCTCTCCAAAACCCGGGAAACCGTGTTTTCAATCTCATCATAGGTCTTCTCAAGCATCTCCAGCTTCTCCCGGGGATCCACTGTAGTGCTATTGTAGAGAGGTAGTAGAAATAGCTCTCATTTAGACCAGGTCTTAATGATGAAACTTGTCAGCTTCATCAGCCTCCTAAGAAACAGTGAAGTTTGCTTGAGATCATCACATAGCTTGTGTAAAAGTCAAGATTCTGGGGGCAGCTAGGTGGCATAGTGGATAAAGCACCGGCCTTGGAGTTCAAATCCTGTCTCAGACACTTAATAATTACCTAGCTGTGTGGCCTTGGGCAAGCCACTTAACCCCATTTGCCTTGCAAAAAAAAAAAACCCTAAAAGTCAAGATTTGAAACCAGGTCTCCTGACTTCATTTTGTCACCTGGGGAAGGGTAGGACATCCTAAGGTCATCTCATCTTTTCATCTTTAAATCTTCCTTCATGTAGAACCATAACTTAAGCCAGACCAGACTTTGGTAGAGAGGAGGGGAAGAGAGATGGAGAGAGAAAATGAAAGGGGAAGAGAAACTTCAATCTGGAATGTACTTCTCCACATTACCCCTCCCAGCCTGATGGGAGATCCCTACTCTCAAGAATCCCTTCCACAAAATGAGCAGAACCAGAAGAACACTGTACACCCTAACAGCAACATGGGAGTGATGATCAACCTTACCAGGAGGGCAACAATCAGGCACAATTTTGGGGTATCTGTGTCAGAGAATGCTATCTGTATCCTGAGAAAGAATTGTGGAGTCTGAACAAAGACCAAGGACTATTACCTTAAATTTAAAAAAAAAACTGTTGTCTTATTATGTAATTCTGCTATACTCATACTTTGTTTCTTCTTTAAGGATATGATCTCTCATCACATTCAACTTAAATCAATGCATACTATGGGAATGATGTAAAGACTAGCAAACTGCCTTCTGTGGGGGGTTGGGGGAGGGAAGCAAGACTGGGGGAAAAATTGTAGAACTCAAAATAAATTTAAAAAAATTAAAAAAAAAAAAGAATCCCTTCCAGTCTGAAAGAAGACCCAGAAGACCCATACCTCAAAAAACTCCGAGTCTAATGGGGAACAATAAAGCCTTGCACTGAGGAGTCCCCTGTGTAAGCCAGGAATCAATTGCAAGTGGACTCTTGTGGAAACGCACATTAAAAAAAATACATAACCAAGTTCAGAGTGGTATTAGCTAAGTCGAAAATGCATTAAAACTAAGAGGCAGGAGAAAGTAGAACAAGCCAGAATAAATCATGGAAGACTTTTTGGTGGAAACAGATACACTTGTAGAGAGAAGGGGCAGTGCTTCCATCCAGAGAATGGCCAATGTACTTAAAGAGTATAGACTACAAAAACCTAAGGCAAAGCAGGGAATATTGCTAAAGGCATGAAGTTTGGTAGAGTAGAACAGAATCAACTGACAAAGGAAACTGTTAATAGGGGTATTGAAAACTGTCTGAGAGTTTATCTTCAATACAGTGAGGAGGGAGCTTTGATGGACCCATCTCTTGCTTTACTGCGGAATCAGATGAATGGGTGAATTGGGAGCTGGTGGGGCCAAATTATGACTTGTCTTGTATATCCACTTAAAAAGCAGTTCAGAGTCACTTGATAAAAGTTTGAAAAAAATAGATGAACAAAGCAAAATCTTGGAGGGCACACCTGCATGAATAATGGCAACATGGAGGCATTAAGGTCTCAAGTCAAGGCAACTGTATTTACTGGCATGCAGTTGGGCTAACTGGAATAGAATATGGGTATGGTCTCCAGCTACGGGTGAGAATGAAAGTGGAATGTTCTGACCCTCTCCAATGGGAGGAGAGGAAAGGCCCCACAGGGTCCACCCAACTCTCAAATGGGGTAGCTGGCCCTGAAAGGGTGACTCACATGATCTTTTGCAAGCACTCTGTAGCAGAGAGGAAGCACTTGTCTCTAACCAGGGAGTGTCTCTGTAAGGGGACAGTAAGAACCAAAATCAGCCTGGGGTCTCCTACCCAATCTCCTCACTATCTTAGTCTTTCCATAGGCCAACCTAGAATCTAGAGGCCTACATTCTGATGATTCTCGGCCCTTCGACATTCCCCTTCAATCGCTGTCCTCAGCTAGCCCTAATTGACCCTTGAACCCCAGCCTATAACTGACCTATTAAAGATTCATCAATCCTACAAGCCAGGACAAGTCAGATTAGACCACCTAAAGACCCATATTCTCTCATCATAACTTATCCCAGCTTGTGAAAGCTAAAAAGGAAATTGCAGAAGAAACTCAGAGTAATGACTTCCCCAAGAATCCATAGCTAGTATGAGGTTAGATCAGGACTACAGTTCTGACTCCAAACCCAGTGCTCGTTCTACAACTTGCTTCTTCTCTAATCTAGACAACATAAGTATATTTTTCATTCCTGGTATGTTTTTGTTGTCAGCACAACCCCCTAAAATTGCTGCATTCCTATCTATTTCGTCTTAAACCTCTCTTCCTAACCTCTACACAACCCATTTCCTCCAGCAAGCCAGAAGCCTTCCCTAATGCCAATAACTTCAACAGAACCTTCTTGTCCCTCCTTCTGTCTCTACCCACCTTAACCAATCTGGCATCCTACCAGAAATTAGGTGTTTAGCTATCTGAGAAGGCAGTCATCTCACCTGATTGGCTGTCAGTGTGAGGTCCTTGAGAGGCCACAGATGCCTAGAACAAGAAGAACACATTTAGCAGAGAGCAAGAGGGAAAAGGGCTGGTTATGTCATCGAACATTTTGCCAAAATAAGCTATAAAATATTCTTGAAGCATGTACCGTTAGAACTGAAAAGACCCATAGAGATCAATGATTCCACCACTATTATGCTATATGGTCCCCTACCAACATACCCACCTTATTTATATTTAATTGTTGATCACAAATTCCTTCTGATATAAATACTATAATATTGACTTCAACCTCATTGGACAGAGAACAAAATCAAGACCCAGAGAGATCGTAGAATTTAGTAATAGAAAGGTACCAGGGATATCTTAAATAAATCCCTCATTTTAGAAAGGCATAAAGACCAAGCCTGCCCAAAATTACAGAAATAGTAAGGAACAGAAGAGTAAAAACCCAGATTCTCAAGCTCTCCACTCCCCACTAAAGCTTCTGATAGTATAATGGGTAGAACCTTGATCTGGAGTCTGGATAGACCTGAGTTGAAAACTAGCTGAAAGCACTCAATAATTCTGGTTAACCCCTGACTGCCTCATCTAACCCGTTTCCTCATCTATAAAATGATAACAACAGCACCTAGATTGTGGTAAGAATTAAATGAGGTAACATGTGCAAAGTAATTTGCAAACCTTAAAATGTTGTGTAAATCCTAGTTATTATTGTTATGGTTATTACTGTGATGTGGTTTTCCTGAGATCATAGTTAATTAGAAGAAGAACTGAAGCCTGGTTTCCTGACTCCCAGCCTGGAGCTTACCCAATTAACATACCTTGTCTCCAGCTTGGGGAATTTAAAGACTAATTAGATGTTTACCTTACCAATGATGGTTTCATTGAGGACCTACCTCCAGAGAAATATAAACCCAGTGAATGACTTCCTAGGGTTCCTTTCTATCCCAGATTATGTATTCTCAATGATTTTGACCATCTGTAGCCCTACTTTTCGGCTTAAGCCCATCAGTCTGTACCAAACTGTTATGCAAGCCTATTTTAAATGAAACAAAATAAAAAAATTCCTTTTTAGTCTCTCAAGAAAGATTTCTCCAGCCTTTCCAGATTGTTTCCTTTAGGCAAATAGTCAGAACAAAGGCTGGAAACTTCCTTTGAAATTCAGTAAGAATGATAACTGAACATAACTCTGGAAATAGATAAGATCATCTAGCTATTCCCCTCTTCTTTGAAGTGATTGGCCTCTTGACCCACCTAAGGACTGTGTCTTCTCTTTGGGAATTCAAGGTTAAGATTTTGATCAAAGGAAGGAATTCCTTAGGAGGAAGAATCCAAAAAGGAACTGACTAGGTCTAGAATGTTAACCCCAAATTCCATTTTAACAAATTATGATTTTTTTCTTTGTTCAAGATTTCTATAAATGTTACCTAAAATCTTCCTGGCAGAAATCATGTCAGATAATCTGGGGAACTATCCCAGATGCTAGAAGTAGTTTGAATATAAATTAATATTAAATTAAAAGAAATTGCCTTTGGCAAACTAAATTGCAGAGTACATTATTAATATTTTTTCTTGGACACTATCCCTCTCTTGCTGTATGACAGAGCCCTGTCCTAGGCACATGGAGAATAGGTTAAAATATTCACATACCATGCCCCTGGAATAATATAATAATAAAACAGAAGCATAGTGTCCACAAAGAAACAGGTAATAGAAAGGTCCCCAAATTCTATGTGCAAGAAAGCTGAATTATACAAGAGAGGAAAACTGTAGGGTCAGGCCAGTGCTCACATAAACATCCCCAACATGTGACACCATTATATAGTAGAAGAGAGGCCTGGGTTCATAGCTTTGTTCTTCCCCTTATAGGTAACCTAACCCTTCTAGACTCAATTTCCTCATCTGTAAAAAGATGGGGTTGAACTGGTTGGCCTCTAAAGCCTCCCAATTCAAAAAATCCAAGATAATTTTATCTGGTTATTCAGAGTACTTTTTTCCTGAATACAGGTAAAATTACTGTCCCATAAAAATCCAAGCAATGGCCAGAGTGTATCAGAAAGGATGACTTTTCTGTACCCTTTGTAACCTCACTGGCACCAAGAAATGGAGATGGATGATTAATCCATCCTCCAAGCAACTCCTTTCTCTGGAGAATCAACAAAAAGACATAAATGGCACTGAGAAGAAAGAATGGTGAGAGAGAGAGAGAGAGAGAGAGAGAGAGAGAGAGAGAGAGAGAGAGAGCAAACCCAAGAAGGGTTCCTTCGGGATCTGGGATGGAAAGGAGTCAGAACCAAGGGGACCCCACTCACTTCTGCACGTCCAAACATTCCAGCAGCTTGGTGTCTGAGAATAGGCTCAGGTCAGCTATGCCCTGGCTATAGAGGTTATCTTCCTTCTCATGGTACAACATGTATAGCATGAAGAGCTCTGGATAGAAGCAGGGCAGGATGATTGGCAGGACCAGCCTGTAGGCCTCAGGGTGACTGGAAGAAAGGAAGAATTAGGTGGATATGTATCTGCAGAGATGATGCTTAGTATGACCTTCCTGCAGAGACCCAAGAATAGTTTGTCATCTCCTTCTCCAGTTCATTTTACAGAGGAGAAAACTGAGACCAATAGGATTAGGTGACTTGCCTAGGGTCACCCAGCTAGCAAGTGTCTGAGGCCAGATTTGAACTTATAAAGAGGAGCCTTTCTGACTCTAGACCCAGCACTCTACCCACTGTGCCACCATGCTGCCCCAATAAGCTCAAGGGTACAGGTATACCCTCAATAAAACAACTATTAAGAGGAAGCTCAGCCTTTCTCATTTTGATACCCTCCAAAATAAATTCATTATATTTTAAACTTTAAAATAGTTTGACGAGAATTGTCTTATTTGATTTTCCCAATACCAGAGTGAATGAGAAAAAAAAACCCCTTATTCCCAACTTTTACCAGAAGAGAATTAAGTCCTGGGGGGAGAGGACCAGATGATTTCTGAAGTCCCAGTTAGCTCTAAATCTATGATTCCAAGGTCATAGAGTGAGTTAGTTTCTAATGGAACTAGAGGCTTCATTAAGACCTCCTGACAGTCCAAGGCTCTTCTCTCTCTCTCTCTCTCTACTGTGTTTCAAGTCCTTGTTTAGATGGTTCAGAATGGGAAGAAAAGGCAAGAGGTTCTTGAACCACTGAGTACACTGAAAAGAGCATTATCTCTGGAGTCAGAAAGGTTCAAATCCCACCCCAGAATTTTATTACCTGGAAGCCTAGAGTAAGTCACTTCACCTCTGCTGGTCTTACTTTCATCATCTATAAAATAAGGGGTTGAACTAAATGGCCTCTGAGAGCCTTTTCAGTTTAAGATGTATATACATGTATATCTCCAGGATTCCCTATCTGAAAATATTTCAGGCTCTGATGTGCTTCCCTTTCCCTCAAGGAAAGGATGAAAGGGAAGGGGCCTGCCTCCCTCAGGAGGGAGCTGGCCTTAGACATGAGGACAGTATGGACCTAACCAGAAAGCCGTTAGACTCTGACTCCCCCATCCACATTGATCAGTATTTTACATCGACCTGCTGGATAGATAGCAAATGTATAGATAGATAGATATATTTTATCAGTTTTAATTTACAATATGATATTGATAGAAAATAATCCACATAAAGAAAAGTTTTTTGGATCCCTGCTCATACTTCATCTATATTTCCCTATATTTTCCTAAATACTCCTTAAAAGCTCACCCTTGGGGGTGGAGCTAAGATGGTGGCATGAGTAGACAAGTTCTTTGAAAGAGGCTTCTTAAGAGTATAATGGGAGGGGCAGCTAGGTGGATAGTAGGTCTCAGACTTAATAATGAACTAGCTGTGTGGCCTTGGGCAAGCCACTTAACCCCATTTGCCTTGCAAAAACCTAGCAAAAAACCTAAAAAAAAAAAAGTATAATGGGATCAGGACACCAAAAAGTTTAACAACCTATGTACAAATCTCTGTTTGTAATTCAGTCCTCTGCATAGAGTAGGTACTTAATCATTGCTAGCTCAAGATTGAAGTGAATGACTCAGGCCACAGAGTACCAAAGCCTCTATCACATATGTCACCATTTTCATTTTAATTAAAATTGCTTTCATATTACCAATGTCAAATTTCTCTTTAGCCTCATTTCACCTTTTGCAAGCCACTGATCATCCCCAAGTCTCAGTTCTCCATTTGTAAAGTGCTAGCAGATGAGAATTTGTAAATGGTACAAAAGATAAAATACAGTAAGAATGACATGGACAAACTTGGAGCAAAGGCAAGAACATTCATACTAAATGTGATCAGCCCTCAATGAAGCCTAGATTACTGAAATCCACAGATTTTGCTGTAGGAAATGTACCCAACCTTCTCTTCCCCACCAAACCTGTGCATTCATTCCTCTATTCCTCCACATGACCCTATCCATGGGACTCCCCTCCTCTGGAGGTAAGGTCCAGAGAACGAGATTAGAATTATAGGATTTAGAGCTGGACAGAATTTAGAGAATAACCAGTCCCAGGATCCACAAAATACAGCCCTAGAATCTAATCCAGCCAACTTGTCTGGCCAGTATTTACATTGGAAATTTTACATTAAAGAAAAAAAGATTAGTCAACAGTCTTGCCAACTTCAAGATTGGTCCAACCCCTTTTCTTACTGTGAAAGGGTCCCAAAGCTAAAAGAACTGAAATTTGAACATAGGTCTTGGGACATGCAACCACTGTCTCTTCCACTTTACTTCTCAGAGAGAAAACTAGGGGTCTGAGTCAGCCACATACAGGAAACCTAATCCCTGGGGAGCAGAGAGTGAAGCAGACAGAATCCCATCTCCAGAAAGTCAAAGCCCTAGAGACAGCTCAGTAAACACCAAGATGCAGGGAGGACCTGTTACCTTTTACTAGTGTCTTCACTCTCCTCTTGAATTTGGCCTTGCTGTTTCAAGGCCACCTGCAACAGTCCCCTATAAACATAAGAAAAGAAACAAGGTTTTATATGCCCTCCTCTCAGAATCTTGAAAATCTTGAGTTGGAAGGGATCTAGAAATCATCTTAGGCCTGCCTACCATTGCCAACTTACTGATAGAAAGCCCAGATTTCCTTGGCATGATGTTGCACTTCTTCCTGAGCCAGGACGAGCAGGTGTTTGTTGGCTCCAATCCCAGAGTAAGTGGTCTGGAAGGCCATTGTCAGCAGCTTCAGCAGCTTCCCCAGAGGGTGCACAGAGGATTTCAGGGCCTGCACAGTAAAGGGACGGTTCTAAACTCCTTCAGAGAATCACAAAATCTTAAAACTGCCCTTCAAAATTCAGGGCCTGTCCCATTTAATATGGGTTGTCTGACCTTTAGGGCACTCCTAGGTACCCTGAAAGAGAGGGTACTGTTGAGTGCCCCCATTTGTTCTTTATAAAGAAAGCAGGAACCCAAGGAAACAAAAACCCATCTTCTATGCCAGAGGTTAACTTTTTTGTGTCAGGGACACACCCTGTGGCAGTCTGGTGAAGTCTGTGGGCCCCTACCCAAAACAACACTTTTAAATAACTAAAAGAAAAACAAAATTTCCATTAAACTTTAGCAAAAATACAGATATAATTTTATTTTCTCAAAGGGAATCCCCTGAAATCTATCCATGTGGACTCTAGTTTCAGAACCCCTAGTCTACACAATATGAAATCAGAAGGACCCAAGAACAAAGAATGTCAAGACCAAGAGGCTCCGTGGGATACTGAATATAGAATGTTTGGTCTATAGGGGACTTTGGAATTCTACAATGACAAAATTGGGAAGAGACCTGAGATCTAGAACTTAAACTATCAGGGCTAGAAGAGACTCTAGAACACATTAACTTTGAACACAAAATGAGAAAGATAGGTGGAATCTTAGAACACAGGATATCAAAGAACATAGAACATAAAAAGTCAGCATTCAGAAGAAAGTTGAAATGAAATTTCCTGACTCCTTATCAATGCTCTAAAAGTGACTAAGGAGAGGGTGGGAGAGGGGAGATAAGACAAGAGACCTCAGTTTAGTCTCAAGTCTATTATAAAATCACTGAGACATCTAGGTGACAGTGCCCAGAATAGTCTTCTTTCATGAGAATAAACTCTGAATTGGGGTTTTCCCAAACTCATTTGGATGAATCTATTTTTTTCCTTATAGAATTGCTCAGGGCACTCTGAGGTGAAATGATTTGCCCAAGTCACCCAACCAATGACACTTGAAACCAACCATCTACTCTTTTAAATAAACCTAGGGCTCTTATAGTATGGAAACAGTTGGGAGAATGGGAAGACAGATGGGAGAATGGGAAGAGGGAGAACAGACCATACATACAGTTACAGTGGTAGAGAATTGGAGATTAGATGTAGCAGCAGATCTCTAAGCTTCTCAGGGTAGAGAAGCCTCTTTAAGGCTAAATATCAAATTAGATCAGGACCAAAGTTTCACCATTGCTCCCTGGAGACCACCACCACCACTAAACCAAGGGAATAAAAAGACTCAGGGCTAAAGGCTGCACTGCCCTGGGTCTCTTCCCTGCCTACTAAATCACATGTCACCTGCTCCCAAATAACCTATCCATCATTCAAGAACTCTCTGTGACTAGGAAACCCCCTATCTTCCATCCCTTCCTCTTCTTACTAACAAGGCAACCCTAAATGTCTTTATGGAAAGAGCAAAAAAAAAAGGGGGGGAGGGAGAAAGGCCATCACCAATGCTTACTCTCTGCCTCCCAACTCCAACATATTCACTTTCTCTACTGGATCAAGAATAGGAAGGGAAGGATGAACATATAAACCAATGAAAATGTTCAGCCATTTATACATAGCCAAGAGTAGGAAATGTAGGAGTGATGAATGAATGAATGAATGAATGAATGAATGAATGGATGAATAGATGGGTAGATGCATGAATGGATGGCCTGAGAGTGGGAAGGACAAAAGGGAGTTCAAAAATCAAGGAAGGCTTAAAAAAGTTTTAAAAAAAAGGAAAAAAAGGAAAAGGTTTTAGGGCCAAATGCAAAAGATCCCTTAGATTGTTCCCAGCAAAAGGGAAGAATTCATGACAGCCTCAAGCTTAGGACCTGATCCTTTAATCTTCTCTCCATTCTGAGTGTCAACTTTCTCTTATGTAAAATGGGAGTGATAATCTCTACTCAGTCCTCCTCATAATGAGGACCAAGCCAAGTATTAATAATAATAAAGTTTATTACCATTTTATACAGAATTATAAGGATTCCAGAATGTTTTCATGCATTGTCTCTTCTGAACCTATCCTTTATTCTTCACAAGGACTGTCTCCATTTTACAGAGGACATTGAGACTCAGAAAGGTTATATGGCCTGCCTATGGTCACAACACTAATAAATTAAAAAGGACAAATAAGAACCCACTGTATCCATGGCTCAAGTTCCTGAGCCCTTTCCACAATACCAGGCTGCTTTGAAAGGCATAAAACAAGACCCATGTTTGAGACTATTATTCACATTCCCTATGGGCATCTGCCTTGGAAGCTGGGGTAGACACCTGCCAGAAGCACAGTTCCCTTCCCTCCCTCACCAGCCCCCATTACTTTCTGTAGGTAGAGTTGGAGTGACTCTGGCTCCCGGTGTGCTGGCAGTTCTGCAAGTATGTCCTTGATCTTTGCTGAGACTTCATCCGGGTTACTTCTGGGTCCCAGAAGACACCAAAACATCTCATGGAATTCATCATCCTAAGGAGAGGGGCCCCACTTCCTGGCCTTGTTTCCCTCCCTTCGGTCTAGGGATATCCCCTTTTCCTGCTCCTTCTCAGAGTTCAGCAAGGGCTAGACACAAGGAAGGCCTCAGTAAATAAAGTGGAGTGAGGGTGACTGATGAGAGACACAACCTTCCCGCCCATCCATCCGTCCATCTATCTGTCCAAGAATGAGAATAAGAAGGGGAAGCTTCCTTTAGGAGTTGACCTGTGATCCTCTCTCCTCACCATTGGGTGACCTAGCTCCACTCTTACCTGTCACAGAAGAGATATTCCTGGGATTTCCGAATCTCCTTGGCTGTCTGAATATGGAAGCCCAAGAAAGCCTCTTGAGCATCCTCTGGACAGTTACAGCGGATGAAATTCTGGAACTGCTGATAGATACCTTGCCATCGGTTCTCCACAGGGAAGTCATCTAGCCCCAACTGGCTGGAGACAGGGAGAGAGAGGACCTGGCTCATATGACCCAGGCTCACACCTGCCAGTGCTGTTCCCCTCCAGCCTTTAAACCTCTTCTCCATCCCATATCCCCATGTCACACACCAGGAGGGGTCATGGCTCTGGAAGGACCAGGTAAAGTGAATGGCAAGGGACAGGAAGACCAGCAGAGAAGAATAAATAGAGGAAAATAATAATGTCCTAGGCAGGTGGATTATAAACTATTCCTGAGTATTTGGGTATCCACGGAATAGCTAAATAGATGGAACAGGTAATGATAGAAAGAATTAAGAGCGAAAGGAGGTAGATAAAAGAAAGCAAAGAGGAAGAATGAGAGAAGACAGAAACAAGAGGCAAAGAGTCATATTATGTCCCTAGGGATCCCTTACTCCATTCATCCTGAGTCCCTTCAATCTATGATCTGTTGTACATCTGGGATAGAGTCTACTTTTCTGGCCTCAGCCAACTTTTAGCTCTTCTGACCCACACTGACAAGGTTTTATTGGGCAATACAACCCAGAACATAAAGGTTAGACACCACTGATCTATAGAAGTTCCTAAGTCAGAGCTCAATCCATTCCTCAATGCATAGGCCAGGGTGATCCCAGATTCCCCACTCTCAATAATCCTATTGCTGGTAAATATAATGAACCAGCAGTTCATTTGAGGGTAATGCCAAGGATTCAGCAGACAAGATGAGCATGTTGTGTGAGAGCAAAGGGGAAGGAAAAGGAAAGAAGTATGGAGCTAGAAACAAATGGGCTCCCCTGGGTCCCTCTCTGCTCACCTCTGCTATTAAGGACTGAACCAAACTGAGGAGGGGAATTTGGAGAAGGGAAATGTAGGTAAGGAAAAGCAAATCAACTGCAGGGCCTCAAAGTGCAATATGAGTGCCCAACTCTGAATTTGCTTCCTAGGGATAGGTAACAAGAATGGCATTGTAGCTATAAGACTAGATGGATCCTAAGGTTCTTTGCAGTATTTATCTTTATTGTTCTAAAGGCAGTTTTCATTGTAACATTTTATATTTTATATCCAAAGCACCAACATTCTTTTTTTCTAAGACTCCTTTTAGTTGTGAGATCTATGATCATGGCCTAAGGTCCCTTATTAGTATAATGATCTAGTCCCTGCTAACTCATAGGATATTCTTTGTTCTAAAGGCCCTTCCAGATCTAATACTTCCATATCCTTTAGCTATAGTATTCTGTTGTTGTTCAATCATTTCAGTTGTGCCTGAAATGATCCCATTTGACCCTTCATGACCCCAATTGAGATTTTTCTTAGCAAAGATACCAGAGTGGTTTGCCATTTCTTTCTCAAAGGAAACTGATTCAGCTGACTAACAGATTCAGCTGACTTATCCAAGGTCACCTAGCCAGTAAGTATCTGATTTGAACCATATGAATCATCTTCCTGACTTCAAGCTTGGCATTCTATCCACCTAGTTGTTTCTCCACATGCTTTCATTTACCTAATGGAATTCATTAAAACCTTTAGGTTAGGCCTACTTTCCTTGATTCAAGAAACAAAAAGGTAATTGCCCCATCTATATTCAAATGTTTAGGAATAGGATATAGGCATATATTTAGGAATAGAGTCTTGAAGGTAAAAGAGCTGGGTTCTTACCGTTTACAGGTATTCATGGGATCCAGGGGATGAGCAGTGGTCTCCAGGACCCCCTGGGTATGAAAACCCCTACCAACTCTAGAACTGAAGGAAGCCTTCAGGAAGTAGCCATTGGGGAAAGTGATTTTGCCCTGGAACAAAGAGAGAACAAAATAGGATGTTGTGCCTTACCTTCTCATTCAAGAAGACACTCTTTCCATTTGGAGCTAATTTTCTGACCTTTGGTTGCTATCAAGTTACTCTGATGGAATTCATCCATTTTATCCCATAATTTTACCAGGCACAGGCTACCCTTAGCCTGCTCTACCTACCTTTCTACTTCATAGCTTTTGCACAATGTACTCATACCAAGGACTATCTCTCTTTTGTATTTGTATCTCCAAGGCTTGACACAATGCCTAGAACCTGGTAGGAGATTAATAAAAGCTTATTTGTCTTGATTAATTGATAGTCATTGACTATAGAAGGCTCCTGCCATAAAAGCAAATATGACCAAGAAGGAGTTAATGACTATCAACACTAAATTCCTCCTCTAACTTCATTACAGCCTAGAGGTGACCTTGAGCTCTTCAGGGCTCTGGCAATAGGGAGGAACATCTGGAAATTCCTACCAACTTAGGACTTTTGTCAGTGAAGAGAGGGTCCAAACTAAGGAAATGATACAATTCTGACTGGTTTTACTCTATTGGGTGTGAGTTTGGGGAATGAGGGAGTAATTGGTTACTACCAGATTGGGGAATAGAACTGATCTAAGACTAAGAAGCTTTAAGCTTTTTTGTGAGTTGTGGGGAGGAGGAGAGGGAGGATGTGATCAAATCTGTTAGCCTAGAAATAGAATCACATTGCTCCATGTCATGGGAAGGAAGGTAGAAAGATGTAGAAGTCAAGAGCTTTGCAGAGAGATAACTGTTGAAAGCTATCTTTGCATGTAATTGAAAAAAAATTTTTAAAACTAATTAGAAAATAAAATAAGTAGAAGCACAGGTATTGGACCTAAAATCTTGATTATTGATTTCTTGAAAGTCAATGAATCCATCCCCCAGCTTTAAAGTTACCCAAAGTCCAAAAAGACCCTTCACCCAGTCATCCACTGGATTTGATATCCTCAAGTTAATGCTACCATCTTGTCTCTCCCTCTATGGGAATACAGCTCAGCTCTATCCAAACTTTGCATTAATAATAATTCTGGAAGAAGGAAGAATTTAAATGATCCTACTCCCAAGTCCAAAGCTATAATCTATTGAATCTATTCTATTTAACCCATTCCACTAAATAGCTAAATGGAAGCTGCTTACCTTCCCTATGTAAGCCAAGTCTCTTGTGAAGCTGCCCTCATAGAGGGAGTCATCTTCCAACAGGAGAATTCCAGGACCCTAGTGGTGGAGATACAAGTGAACCTAGTGAATGCTTAAGAAGACTATAGGGAGCCAAAGAAGTCAGCACCTCACCATGTTGTTGTAAAGTACTTTAGATATTTATTATTTACCAATTTATTTATGATTATCTCAAAACAACCTTGTAGGTTGCTAGGTGATAGAGCATAGGCCCTGGAATCAGGAGGACCTGAGTGCAAATCTGGCCTCAGACACTTAGTAATTACTTAGCTGGGTGACCTTGGGTAAGTCACTTAACACCACTGCCTTGCAAAAAAAAAATTAGTATTACAGTCAAGAGACCCTTATTTTGGGGGAAGCTAGGTAACACAATAGATAGGCCCTGGAATCAGGAGGACCTGAGTTCAAATCTAGTCTCAGACAATAATTACCTAGCTATGTGACCTTGGGCAAATCACTTAACCCCATTGCCTTGCAAAACCCAAAACAAAACAAAAACGACCTTGTGAGATAGATAGTATAAATGTTATTTGCCCTATTTGACAAAGGAGGAAATGAAGATACAGAGTCTGGCTTCTTCAGTTACACAGCCAGTAAGGGGGGGAGATAGGATGCAAACCCAGGTCTCCTTACTCCAAGTCCAGGGCTATTTTCAGTATGCAGTTCAGGTATTTTCATGTCCCTTTTATGGAGGAAAAACCAAGTTCAGAAAGGTAATGACTTGCCCAAGGTCACATAGCTCATATATGCAATTCATTATCCTGTCATCTGCCAGAGAAAAGTCATTTGGATGAAGAGACAATGCATGAAAACATTCTGGGATCCTTAAAATTCTATATAAAATGCTAATAATAATAATAATGATAATAATAATAATTATTATTATTATTACTTGGTTTGGTCCTCATTATGAAGAGGGCTTCTCCATTGCAGGGAGAACTATTGGAAAACTACTTCTGACCACTGAAAAAATGAGACAACCCCAGGTCCAGGAATCTCAAAGGATAAAAAGCCACACATGTTCCAATTCTGGAGAAAGCTAGAGAGCAAATGAACCAGGAATCTTCCCCATGAATCTCAGAGTTTTATGTCCTCTGATCCAGCCTCCTTATTGTAGAGAAGAAGAAGACTAATGCAAGAGGGAAACACAACTCATCCAAAATGATAATGCTCAAAAGGAAACTAACTTCAAATCCCACATTCTTCCAACCACACCAAACCAGAGCATGGTTTATAAATTGCTTTCTGTCCTTATATCCCTGTAAAATACTTAGTATATAATGCTGAGCAAAGGGACAGAACCAAGAGAACATTGGACACACTGACAACAACATTGTGAGATGATCAACCTTGATGGAGGCAGTTCCTCTCAGCAGCTCACAGAGCTGGGACCATCCTACTAGATAGGCTATGGATGATGCTATCCCCATCCAGAGGAAGAAACAAAACAAAGAAAAACCACCAGAATCTGAAGGAACACTACATTCGCTTTTTAAAAATTTATCTTATGCTTTTCTTTCCTAACTCATGGTTTTCTTCCTTTTCCCTTAGTCCTAATTCTTCATACAGAAAATGACCAATCTGTATACAAGTGAAATATAAATGTATGTGTACAATATTCATCAGACTGTTTGCAGCTGAGGGGAGGGTGGTGGGAAAGGAGGGTAGAAGGGATGACTTAATCAATATTCTTTATTGTTCCCAAACTGAACTACCCAAGGCCACTGGGGCTTTTGTCAAAAGGACATTGAGGCCAAAGAGATTAAATGAGGCTCAGGTCTCCTTAACCATTTGTAACTTTCTCTCTACGATGCCATGACTAGTGAACAGGCTGCACCAGGAGCTTCTATGGCCAGACCAGAGCCCCTCTGAAGGTATATGTTAAAGAGAGACTCTGTCTTCATAGTCAGAAAGCTCAATGCCTACAATCAGGAAAACCAGGGTTCAAAACCTTACTCTAACCGTTGTTAGTTTGATGACCATGGATTTGTCTCTTAAACTCAATCTCTATTTTTTTTAAACCATAAACAACTACCTTGTGAGGCAGGTAGTAAAGATATAATTATCCTATTTTTACCGATGAAGAAAGTAAGCCAGAGAAATTAAAGGATTTGCCAAATATCATAACTCCAGGTCCTTTTTTTTAATTTCCAAGGTACCATTTTGCTTCTCTCAGAACACATAGCCATTTCTCCAGCATCCTCCTAATAACTGTTATTGAATTTTCCCCAGAGATCTCATATAGCAGTTTGCATCTTTCTGATACATATGTAAAAATAGCTGAAATCCCACACATTTAGGTTTGCAAAACAATTTACCATTTGAACCTCAGAACAATCCTGTAATAGTGTACACTGCATATTATCTGTGTTAATCTAATTATTCTTCCATTAACTCATTGAGAAGGGGAACTTTGTAAGAAATTCTCTATATGTTCCATACCTCTGAACAAACTGCTGAGCTCACAAAAGTAATGTGTTTGTTGAATAAATGGATAAATGAACAAAAGAGCAAATGAATGAATAAATCATTCTCCACTGATGAGATAAATTTAATATAAGGACAGTGGGCTCATGTGAGCTTTTACCAAGTTTTACCAAGACTTTTCCCTTTAAAAAAACAAAACCAAGGGGCAGCTAGGTAGCACAGTGGATAGAGCACCAGCCCTGGAGTCAGGAGGACCTGAGTTCAAATCCGGACTCAGACACTTAATAATTACCTGGCTGTGTGGCCTTGGGCAAGCTACTTAACCCCATTTGCCTTGCAAAAACCTAAAAAAAAGAAAAAATCTATTTGGTTTATTATATCAGCAGTTTAAATATGTTGTTCTTTTTTCCAGCTCCTTAGCACTTTATAAGCCAAGACAATGTTGTCAATTGTGGAACAAAGAAAGAAATTAGTGCTTGGTTTAGATCTCTACTTTTACTTCTTTTTTATTTAACTCTATTTAAATGTTATGATTTATTTTTTGAAAAAATTTTAAAAGTAACTGCAATGACTTACCACCATCTTATCTGCCTGGAAAGTCCTCTGGTAACAGACGCCAGACTGGGTGACCACAATGCCTTGCCCATGCCGGTGGTCAGCCTGCCACAATCCAATGTAACGTTCCCCCCTAGAAGATGAGACAGACAATCTGTAGCAGAGGGCTGGATCATAAACTATTGCCCATTTCACCCTCCAGCCCTTGATAAAACAGCTAGTGGGTCTTGTTGGCAAGGTATCACACAGCAGACAAATCATGTGGGATCCTAGGGCGGAAATGGAAAAATTAAGGAGAAAGCTACATATTTCTCTGACATATTTTATTCTTCCCCTTTTCTTTAATTTCTATAATTTAAAGGAAATGAATTGTAGGAAAAAGTACACTGGATTTGGATCCAAGAGACTTGAATCTGAATCCCAACTCTGACACATATTATCAGTGAACAAATGCCTTCATCTTTCTGGATGTCAGATACTTTAACTGTAAGATGGGGTTATGAACTATCAACCCCATAAAGTCAGTGTCGGGAAGATGATTCATAAGCCATAAAACACTCCAGAAATGAGGGTATTTATTATTGTAGCACATACAAGAGTGGAAGTCAGACACCCTCCTAGAAATAGGATATAATAGCAGAGAGAACAAGGTATTATTCTTGACTTGAGGGTCAGGAACCTAGGATTTGAACCTAGCCTCTAAAACATTATCTTTGTCAACAATTTCCTCATATATAAAATAGGGATCAATAATAATAATAATAAATTAATCAGTAATCAATAATTATATGACCTACCTCATCAAATTGTTGAGGAAAGGTTTTATAAATCAGAAAAATTATATAAATATTATTCTCAATAAAAATAATAACTAATATTTATATTATACTTACTGTCTTGTTTGATCCTAACAATAACCCTTGTAAGCTAGGGGCTCTTATTATTCCTATTTTACAAATGAGGAAACAGAGGTGAAATGACTTGTTCAGGCTTAACGATCAAATTTGAACTCGGGTCTTTCCGATGACAGGCCCAGCATCTTATTTGCTGCACCACATGAAGCTTTTTGAGAAGGCATGAAAGGGAGAACTTTTGTCTGTTCAGCAGGATGAGGAAGTCAAGTCTCTAGTGTGGGCTGCCAATAAATAAATCAAATCACAAATATGTGTATTCTGAATTCAAATTCATTTCACTTTCTATTTCAATAGCATTGGTCTTCAGAAGATCTCAAAGTCTTTTCTCACTCTTTGAACCAAATCTTCGAGAAATGGAAATTGTATTTTTCTCCACCTTGTTATGTGGTTTAGAAAAGTTTCAGCTCAGTATTAAAGTTGAAGGGTTATCTGGGCATGGGGTCATAGATTTAGAGACAAAAGGGCCATCTAGTCAAATCCCCTCCTTTTATAGGCAGGGAACTGAAGCCTAGAGAGGTTAAGCAAACTGGCAAAGGTCATCCAGGAGTACATGTACGATTTGAACCCAGGTCCTCTAACTCACTCATTTACAGGGAGGAGATGCAGATTAGACCAGGGAAGGGGTTCACCTAAGACCAGAGCCAAAGACTTCTACACTTGCCTCTCCAGTCCTAGTCCAGGGCTCTTTTGGTCACACTCTATGGTGGAATTAGCTGGAAAGGAAGGAGCAGAACCTGTGAGCCCTGATTTTCTCTTTCCTGGTGTGGAGGCAGAAAGCACTGAAAATTCAGTTCCTAGATCATAGATTCAGAACTGACAGAAACCTTGGAGGTCATTGAGTCCATCCCCACTCACTTGATGGATGAAGTGGTGAAGCACAGACAAGCTTCTGAGGCAGGATTTGAACCCAGGTCTTCCTGACTCCAAATCCACTATCTTATCTTCTACAATGGGATGCATGGGGCCTCTCTTTACAATTTCTCTTAGAACAATGTCCTGATCTGATATCCTTCCTTGAGATAGAAAATCTAATCATGTTTTCCTTGAGTAGGAGACTTAACCAAAATAGGGAGTGTATTGAGAGTAAAGGAAGCTAGAGCATGATGCCAACTAAGAGTGCCTTGTTTATTGTTGACAAAGGAAGTGGGGATGAGGAGAAGGAGCCTTTGTGAGGGAGCCAGGGCTGGGGCTCTTTTTAATTCTTTATATGCAAGGGATGTCTTTGGCAGTAATCTGGCAAACCCCTTCTCAGGACTGTGTTTAAATGAACAAAGTGCAGTGTTACAAAGAAAACCCATTGGATTAGAATGCAGATACCAAAATATTTCTTAAAACTAGTCATAAGCACCAAATTAAGAGCTCCTGCATTAGGAGGAAAAGTATTATGATTATTCTCTCAGAGTCTGGGTCCACATGAACATAAATCTCAATTTATAATTACACACACACACACACACACACACACACACACACACACACACATACACATGAAACTGTCTGCTTTTGTTTTCCCATTGCTATGGATTCTCATCTCTGCTTCCATGATAAGTCTAAAAGGTTAAGTCTTGCTTTTCTGATTCAAAGGGAAGGAACTCCACCAGGAGGAACTTCCCTCCAAGCAGGTGCTTGTGCGTTTATTCAATTAGGTGTCTGATAGATGGGAGCAAATGAAAATCTTCCATCCCTCATCACCTTCCCCCAAATTCCTTACCTGTTTCCGGTCACTGTTAAGAGCCATCGAACCAATCATACGTTTTAGAGGTCTCTTTAAGTCAGTTTTCTCTGGGGTGTCCTATTTTCCCCATCAGACTAAGAGTTTTTACTCAGGCAGCAAGTTCATAAGAACAGAGTCATGATTTTTCCCTTAGGCTGCAGGTTCCCTATGGTATGTTTCTTGCTCAAACAAGCCAAGTCTCAGATTTTGGCCATAAGGCTGTGACAGAAAGATGAATTGGCAGCTACTAATAATCCAAGGGAGAAATTCAATTTCTACACAAGGTCCTTACCTGTCTTTGTCCTCCCAGACCCCGTAACCATTCTTCTTGTCTCTGTCCCAGTGCCCCGTGAACTTAAAGGGCTGTGGAGCCTGAGAGGAGCTCTCTAGGACTCCAAACCCCTGCCTCATGTTGTCTCGGAAGTAGCCTTTGTACACAGACTCATTGGCATACCTGAAGGGGAAGAGGAAGTCTGTAGGTCAACAGACATCAGAAAGGATATGGTGGCCAGCACATCCTAAACAAGAACTCCACACCTCAACAGAAGGAGACCAAAGCTGTTGCACCTCAGAGCCAAGGCCATCCACACCATTTTGAGCCAAGTCAATTCATTGAGAAAAACTCCAGTGCCTGGTTACAAACAGAGTTCTGGCCCCAGTTACAGAGAGCTGATGCTGTTGGCCTTCTTCAGCCATGACAGATATCTTGACTCCCCTCATGAGAATTAGACAGGAAACTTACTGAGGGACCTCTGGGCCAGTTTCTACCAGAATCCCCCAACCCCACTTGGCTAAGAATCTGCCCCCTGCTTCCTGTTGCCCATTGTAGTCCTGATGTCAATGACTCCTAAGGGAGGGCCGGTAATAAGAAACAATAACTCGGTCATTCAGAACCCAGGGTGGACCAGGCAAAGATGAAGGAATTGTAGAAGTTAGGAAGCATATTTAGACCTATATCATGTGTTAGCTACAAGCATTAAACTGATTTTATTTAGCTCCAGAGAAAAGAAATTTAGATAAATGAGAAGAAATGAGAAATAAATTTTGGTACCATATAAGAAAAATTTCCTATTGATTCATGGACATAGCAGGTTCCCTATCATTGGAGATATCCAGGTGGAGGCAGGGTAACCAATTCTCGGGAGGTGAGATGGAAGGAATTCCTGTTTGGGTTCTAGGTGGACAAACTTGCCTCCAAGGACCCTGCCAACCAAGATGCTGTCATCTTCCCCCAGTGTTCCTGCCCTTTCTCTTTGTTTGGGAGATTAATGAGGCTGGAAAATTCATGCTAGAAAAGTCACTACTCCCTAAGGAGAGATGCACTAGAAACAGGATTCCCAGAATCACAGAATGTTGAGCCTGGGAGGGATCTTAGTTTAGAAACCATTTAGTTCAAATGCTGGGCACACAACTCCTCCCAAGGGACAGATGAATTTGAATGGGAAAATATTACATATATGTATTAATATAATTAGTTTTCTTGTAATATATTTTATTTTATACATTTTAATTCTGAGAAAGGAGCCTTATGCTCCTTAAGAAAGCTTGATCAAAGCAATACACTACCGTGTCTATAACCTGAAAAGATTATGAAACAGGTAAAAACATCACTTGTACAAAAATATTCATAGCAGCCCTATTTGTGGTGGCAAAGAATTGGAAATCAATTAAATGCCCTTCAGTTGGGGAATGGCTTAATAAACTGTGATATATGTATGTGATGGAACACTATTGTTCTGTTAGAAACCAGGAGGGATGGGAATTCAGGGAAGCCTGGAAGGATTTGCATGAACTGATGCTGAGTGAGATGAGCAGAACCAGAAAAACATTGTACAGCCTACACACATGGGGGTGATGATCAACCTTAATGGACATGCTCATTCCATCAGCACAACAATCAGGGACAATTTTAGGATATCTGTGATGGAGAATACCATCTGTATCCAGAGAAAGAATTGTGGAGTTTGAACAAAGACCAAAAACTATTACCTTTAATTAAAAAAATTATCTTATGTAATTTTATCTCATACTTTATTTTTCTTCCTTAAGGATATGATTTCTCTCTCAACACATTTAACTTAGATCAATGTATACTATGGAAACAATGTAAAGACTAACAGACTTCCTTCTGTGTGGGGGGGGAACAAGATTAGGGGGAAAATTGTAAAAAAAAAATTCAAAATAAATAATTTAAAAAATAAATATACAGAAGGAACCTCAAAAAGAGTCATAGAAACAAAAACAAATTTAAAAAAAAAAAGTTTGATCAAGTAAGGCCTGAACCTAGGGACTATAGAGGGAAAGTAATTGGAGCAAAGTCACCCAGTAAATCTAAGAGCAGAGCCAGGGTCTCACACCTGGGTCTCCTGAATCTGCCTTGGGTGTTTATGTATAATATGCATAGAGGGCAGGAGGGTGTCACTCTCCTCCCCACCTCCTCCCCACTTGGCTCAATACCCAGTGTCATTACTTACTCACAGATGCCATAGCCCTGCATCTGGCCCTCCTGCCAGTGGCATTTATAACAGTCATACTTGTCTTCAGTCCCATGAGGGACCAGGCGGATCCCAAACCTATAGAATCAATCAAAGATGGCACATGAAGTCTGTGATGATCTAGCTCCTTTTCACTCCCCCATTCCAGGGGACCTCTGGTCCTCTCTATTTCCTGCTTCCTAGCCCGCTCTCTTTCTCCAATCAGCTCCTAAAAACTCTCTATTGCTCCTGCTAGATTTATAAGTATTTTTTAATGATGATCATGACCATCACAACCACTTATCTATAAATCCAGGAAAACTGGGTTATTAACAGCTTACATTTCCATTGGGAAGACGTTTACAAACAGCTTTATAAACCTTGAAACACTTTGTAAATGAGAACAATTATTATAATTATCTTTGTTGTTAATTCATTTCAGTTGTGTCCAACTCTTCACAACCCCACTTGGGGTTTTCTTATCAAAGATACCAATATGGTTTGCCATTTCCTTCTCCAGCTCATTTTTGGAAATGAGGAAATTGAGGCAAACTTATCTAGGGTCACACAACTGGTAAGAGTCAGATTTGAACTCATGTAGATGAGTCTTCCCAATTCTAGGCCCCTACTGTTCCTGCTACTGTACCACACAACTGCCCCACTTTATCATTTTGGTGTTTACAAAGTCACTTTCCACCCAACAGTCTTATAAGGTAAGTAATTATCATTATTCCCATTTTAGAGATAAGAGACTTGGCCAAAGTCAAAAAGGTCAAACCAGCATGAAAAGAAAACAAATTCATCTTTGCTTCCCACTCCTTTTCTAAAAAGATACCCTTCCCTCATTCCCTGATTTCTTCATCCTCTCCCTTGCAAAAATCAAGCTGGTTCCTAAACCGACAGAAGAGTCAGCCCCACTCCCCCGGGTCCCCTGCCCCATGTGGCCTCAGCTTTGCCTCCCCTTTCCTGAGCTGTCCCAGGATCAGGCCCTGAGGCTTTCCTGCCCTCGCTATCATGACCTTCTCAACTCATGGGGTCTTACCCATGCTCCAAACCCTGGTGGAAATCACCAACATGGTTTCTTCCATCCGGCCACTTCAAGGTGCCCCTGAAACACAAACAAGTGAAAAGTAAAGGCAGTTTAAGGGCAGCTGCTCAGGGACAAGGACAGGAGAGAAGGCAGTCATGCCTTCAAGTCTTCATCTGTTCCTTAACTTTTCCGGATAGCAAAAGCCTGCCTTTGGTGTCACCAATAAGAAGTGTGGAAGAGGAGCGGCTAGGTGGCACAAGAGATAGAGCACTGGCCCTGGAGTCAGGAGTACCTGAGTTCAGGTCCTGCCTCAGACATTTAATAATTAATAATTACCTAGCTGTGTGGCCTTGGGCAAGCCACTAAGCCCCATTTGCCTTGCAAAAACCTAGGGGGAAAAAAAGTGTAAAAGAAAGGAGAATCATAGACAAAAGAAACTGTGTGGATTCAGGCTTTTCTAATAATGATAAAAATGACAGTTGGCATTAAGTCTCTCAATTTGTAAAGTTCATAGTGCAAAAGAATACTGTATTTGGGATCAGAAAACTCACTCATCTAACATTGGGGCTGTTCAAATAGCGAAGGGGATGCCCTTAAGGGTTCCAAGAATGAACCAAGGAAGTGTTGAATAAATTAAAATGAGGATTTCTTTGGTACATAGACTGGACTAAATGAGGTCCATTCAGCTCTCAAATTCTGGAAGACTCTTTCCCCTCAAGAACCAGCACTTCCCCTGATCACTCACTTTCCATGAGGCTTCCCCCAGAACCAACTTCCATCATAGGTGGCGAGTCGGAACCGATCCTCAGTTCGAAAAGTGTAGAGGCAGCAACGGGAGGGAGGGGGCTCAAGCCCCTCCTGATTCTGGTCCTGCTCCAGCACAGGGAAGTCCTTCTTCTCACTCAGTGCCTGGCAAATGGCCTGGCTCATCTTGGACAGCCAACAATCCTACAGGAAAAAAAAGCTAGGGTAAACATTTCAAAGATTTGGGGAAGGTAGGAAAGAAATTGGGGAGCTAAAGTCATGACACTGCTTTCATTCATGCCATACCATGAGGAAACCTTACTGAAATGAGCATATAACAGTCTCCAAGCTCATCTCTGTGTCCTCAGGGCTGCTAGATGGTGGAGTATATAGAGCACCCCAAATTATAAATTAAGAATGCCAAGAGTTTAAACTGTGTCTTAGATACTAACTGGCTTAGTCAAGCCATTTAACTGCTGCCTGCTTCTTCAGTTTCTTCATATAGAAAATGGGAAGAAGAACACCTACTTCCCAAGATTGTTGAGGACCAAATCAAATCATCAATGTAAAGGACTCTGCAAACCTTAAAGTCTAACATAAATGTCGATGGTGATGATGATGATGATGATGATGATTACAATTTACTAACTATTCCTACTACCACTAATACCACTACTACTACCTCTGACAATGACAGTAACAACTACTACCATTACTATCAAGATAGAACTCCCACAGCTACTCAGAAGAGTCCTTTTCTTGATCATACCCTCCCCACCTCAAACTTTAATCACCCTTAACTGCTTATTGGTTATTTCTATTATTAAACTCTGTCTAGTTAGCCCAGAGTTTAGAGAGGAGCACATGAGAACCTGATGAGGTGAGGGGAGAAGGGATTAAGGTGGAGAGGGATTCTGACTACATGTAGAAGAGTTAGCTTCACACAAGGGAAAAAAATGTCCTCCTGAGGCTTAACCTAAGAGTAATCATCTCACAGCCTCATACTTTGGCTCATAGAGTCAAATCTGACTCTATGACTTCTGACTCCAGTCAGTATTTTCTCCTTAGGATCTTTGTAGAGTAAAATATTTCTCACACCTTCTCTAAATGAATGGTCTTTCTCAATCAGGATATAAACTTCCTGAAGACTAGCTGATCTGCTTATAATCTGTATTACCAACATTTAGTATGTAATTAGTGCTTAATAATTTTTTTCTCTTATCCATTCATTTCATTCAGAGAGACCTATGCAAATAAATGGTGTGGTTGTGTGAACAACTCTTTCTGTTACAGACATAGCTCTATCACTTCTCTTTCATTCCAAGGAAGAAATCTGTATATTCAAGACAACTCACCATGGAAAGAAAAGGGCCCTGGACTTTATAGCCAGGTGGGAAGGATGCCTGTGGTTCACTGACCCGACCCTTCTGCTTTCCTGGCTCAGCCTCCCTCCCTTCTCACCTTGCCCTGGACATCCTTTGCAGAAAGAGAGAACTCTTCTTCAGGTGTGATGACATGGAACCCATACCTGGAAGGACAGGAGTTACAATCAGCAGTCCACAATAGTGAGACCATGGGGTAGTGGAATGAACCTGGACCCAAGGTATGAAACCTAAGACCAAGTCACAATTCTGCAGCTGACTCTTTGTGTACTCCATCTAAACCTATTTCTTCCTCTGCAAAATGGGAGTGAGAGGGGCATAGCCAAGATGGCAGCATGAAGGCAGCATTTCCTAAGAACTCTGACCCCCCCCAAACCCCCCCAAAATGAACAAAGGATGGTTCTAGCCAAAATTTAGAGGGCCAGAACCCACAGAAAGAGTGAGTGATACATTTTCCCAGTCCAAGATAACTTGGAAGTTCCGCCAGAAAGTCAGGACCGGGGCTGGAAAAAAAGTCAGGGGGCATGGCTTGGCACAGCCCAGCTGAGAGATCACCAGCAACAGCTTGAAGGGGCGGTGAGAGAACTCTGCTGCACCTGGGCAAGTGTGGAGTGAGGAGCATAGCTAAAGAATCTGCAGCAAGAATCAGGAGAAAGCAGCCTGCACCCCCAGAGACTGTAAGGGAAGTCTGCAGAGATTTCTCTGTTCTCCCTGGGGTAGGACCCCACTGTTTGCCTACACTCAGATATTGCAGTTTGGCCTTCCATATTGAGATAGCTGGATCCCGGGGGCAGCTAGGTGGCACAGTGGATAAAGCACTGGCTCTGGAGTCAGGAGTACCTGGGTTCAAATCCAGTCTCAGACACTTAATAATTACCTAGCTGTGTGGCCTTGGGCAAACCACTTAACGCCATTTGCCTTGCAAAAACCTAAAAAAAAAAAAAAGATAGCTGGATCCCTCCTTATAACTCCAGGGCAGAGGGAAGTAGTGGGGGGGGGGGCGCGGCCATCTACACATCAAAGCACAGGCTAGAGAACATAAGACCTTGGAGGAATAAAGGTCCCTGTGGGCTGTCCCCACCCCCAAAAAAAAACCAACCCCAAAGTCTTGGAAGTGCTGTAAATTAGTCTTGGGCTAAGGAAATGAATAAACAACAGAAAAAGAATCCAACCACAGAGAATTACTTTAGTCCCATGGAAGATGGGAAGATATACTCAGATGATGACAAAATAGAACCTTCCGTATCCAAAACCTCCAAGAGAAATAGAAAATGGTCTCAGACTATGGATGAGCTCAAAAAAAGACTTTGAAAAGCAGCTAAGGGAGGCGGAGGAAAAATTGGGAGGAGAAATGAGAACGATGCAGAAAGATCATGAAAACCAAATGAAAAGCTTGTTGAAAGATATTCAAAAACATAATGAAGAAAATAATATGTTAGAAACAAGTTTAGACCCAATGGAAAAAAGCAAAACAAAAGGCAAATGAGGAGAATGCATTAAAAAAGAATTGGCAGCTGGAAAAGGAGATATAAAAGCTCTCTGAAGAAAATAACCTCTTCAAATGCAGAATGGAACTAAAGGAAGCTGATGACTTTGCAAGAAAGCAGGAAGAAATAAAACTCTGCCAAAAAAAGCCAAAAATTAGAAGAAAATGTGAAATATCTCATTGGAAAAACAACCGACCTCAAAAACAGATCCAGAAGAAATAATTTAAAAATTATTGGGCTATCTGAAAGCCATGACCAGGAGAAGAGCCTAGACTTCATTTTTCAAGAAATAATACAGTGAAATTGCCCTGAGATCCTAGAAGCTGGGGGTAAAATAGAAATCGAGTGAATTCACCAGTCATGCCCTGAAAGAGATCCCAAAAGAAAAACTTCCAGGAATATTATAGCCAAATTCCAAAACTCCCAAATCAAAGAGAAAATTCTAAAAGCTGCCAGAAACAGATAATTCAACTGCCGAGGCTCCATAGTCAGGATTACACAGGACCTGGCAGCATCCACATTAAGGGCTTATAGGGACTGGAATATGATATTCTGAAGGCAAAAGATCTTGGTTTACAACCAAGAATCAACTACCCGGCAAAACTGAACATCTTCTTTCAGGAGAAAGGATTAGCTTTCAATGAAACAAAGAACTTTCAAACTTTCCTACTGAGGCGACCAGAACTGAACAGGAAAGTGTGATCTCCATGTACAGCATGAAAACAATGTAGACTATAAGACAGCCTTCTATGGGGGCGGAGAGGGAAGGGAGGAGGGAGGAAAAATTGTAGAATTCAGAGCCTTACAAAAAATGATGGGTACATATTACTATTGTATATAATTGGAAAACAAATAAAATTTTACAATTAAAAAAAATGGGAGTGAGAATACCTACATTATTTCTAGGATCATTTATAGGAAAGTGCTTTATATACTTTAAATGTTATAGAAATGAGATATTATAATTATTGTTAATATTCCAGCTTAGTAAAGTATCATCTCAGAAGACACTAGCACTGGCATGGGGCTTTTAATGTTTGCAAATGTTATCTGATTTTATCCTCACAGCAATCCTAGAGAGGGTTAGGTAAAGGGGGAAGGGAAGAAGCAGGGGTGTTTGGGAGAACTAGCACCTCAGGAGTAAAGGCTTGTTGAGCCCTTTTCAGGGTTGGGGTCCACTTGACACCTTTGGCTCCACAAGCTATAACATGCACATCCTAATAACCATCTCAGCAGAAAGGCTAAACCAGGAGGAGACTCAAACCTGTTGCTGAATTAGGGGGGTATCTACCCCCAGCATGTGAAGACTTTTCTGAAGGAATGGGAAGATAAGAACAATTTGTTCCAATGTACCCACTAGTTTGCTATTTATAAAACAGAAAGAGAAAGGAAAAAAGTAAAATGACTAAGATTGAGAAACCTTGACCAAGGGCTGGCAACATAGTGTTTTAGGGAAAGAGCTCAGGATTTAAAGTTAAGTGACAGAGGCAATGATTTCCTGTCTCAGGCATGTAGAGGATCTATATAATCAGAAGGCACCTTAGAGGTCATCTGTTCTAGCCTTCTCATTTTATGGAGAAAGAAACTAAGACCCTGAGAGGTTCTGTCATCTTCCCATGGTCAAAGAATCAGTAAATAGCAAGGGCTCACTTGTTTTGTTTTAGGTTTTTGCAAGGCAATGGGGTTAAGGGACTTGACCAAGGTCACACATTTAGGTAATTATTCAGTTAGGTAATTATTAAGTGTCTGAGGCCAGCTTTGAACTCTGGTTCTACTGATTCCAGGGCTGGTGTCCATTGTGTCATTTTTAAGAAAGCATTTTGTAAACCATAAAAAAGCCATCAGGAAGAAAGCTATTGTTTTGATTAAAAACCTACCATGTTGGGGCGGCTAGGTGGTACAGTGGATAGAGCACCAGCCCTGGAGTCAGGAGTACCTGAGTTCAAATCCAGCCTCAGACACATAATAATGACCTAGCTGTGTGGCCTTGGGCAAGCCACTTAACCCCATTGCCTTGCAAAAACTAAAACAAAACAAAACAAAAAAACCTACCATGTGCTAGGCACTGTGGGAATCAAAGAAAGGCAAAAATAAAAGCAGTTCCTGATCTCAAGGGGCTCACAGTCTAACAGGAAGATGTATCCAGGCTAAATTGGGGGTGATCTCAAGATTAAGGAGGACTGGGAAAGGCCTCTTTCAGAGGGCAAGACCTGAAGGAAGCCAGAGAAGCCAGAGACAGAGAGGAGAAAGGAGGGCATTCCATGCATTGAGGACACCCACTGAAAGCTTCCTTCTTATGGAGGAAAAGGGAGGGGGAACTGAGTCAGGGTCACCACATGCCATCTCACCACATCCTCTTCCTACTAGCCTTGCTGACTCACCTGTTCGAGGTCTGCTTCTTGTCAAGTGTGGCATCCACCCAAACCAGCTTCAGGTCAAAAGTCTGGAAGTTGTGACCCTGAAAGAACAAAAGATGGCATCACTGACCATGGGCCCAACTTTGGTGTTGCTCAGTCATTTCAGTCTGACTCTGTGGCTCCATTTGTGGTTTTCTTGGCAGAGATATTGGAATGGTTTGGCCAATTCCTTCTCCAGCTCATTTTGCAGATGAGGAAATTTAGGCAAATAGGTTTTAACCAGTTTTCCCAGGGTCACACAGTTGGTGGTTTGCATTTCCTTCTCCAGCTCATTTATAGATGCATAAAAAATGAGGAAAACAGGGTTAAGTGACTTGCCCAGTGTCACACTGCTAGTAAGTGTCTGAGGCCAAATTTGAATTCAGAACTTCCTGACTCCAGAATGGGGTCACCTCACTGCCTCAACTGCAAGTATATTTTGGAAGAGGTCATCCAACAGGTGGTTTTTATTTGTTTGTTTACAAATTCTGCTCTTATGTTCAAAGTGTACTCATCCTATCCAGATAAAAGAGCTATGGTCCTGAGTTAGGAAGCCCAAGTTGCAGCTCCAGCTCTACCCCTGACAAGCTGTGACCCTGTGGCAAGTGATTTGACTTTTTGGCTTTCCCAGTGGTAGAATGAAGAGATGAAGAAGGTACAGTTCGTTGGGGGACCCAGATCCCCAGGTCCAAGCCCCAGCCCAGATGAGCTGCATGACCTTGCAAGGACTTCTGTTCTGATCCTGTCAGACACAATTCACACACAAATAAGCGTGGGGACATGACACAGGCAAAGGACCAGAGGGACATGTCAAGTGGATGTGAGGAATAGAGAATGGGAGGTCTGCAGCGATAACCCTGGAGGAGGATTTCACTGGGTAGAGATGTGGGGGGGGGGGCTCTGAACCTCAGCCCCCCTCCTCCCCAAAATGGTGGCTGCCCCACTACCCTAAAGGATGGTTGTGAGGCTTATACTATAAATTACTTCATCCAGTGCTAGCACTTTCCTTCCAACAACCCTGTGCTGAATGAAGCACCTTGTCCTGAAGTCTGGGGCAGAAGGAAATTTGTGTTATTAAACAAGTCAGCTTTTCTAGGTTTCAGTTTCTTTACCTGTAAAGTGAGAGATCAGAAAAGATTTGTTTCTAATTTTCTTTCCCATGCTAAACATCCAATAGGTAATTTATTTTTTTTTATTGTTAGGAAGACTCCTAAACAATGAAAAAGATTTTATTATAGTTCATATTTACACATTCCTTTAAAGTTTGCTGTCATTTTTTTAAAAACTAGACCTATGATTTTATTGGTATTGGGAACTTGGAATGAGTAAACATTTATCTATACAGGACAATACCTGCTCTACAACAGCTAGAAATTGTCAGAGGCAGAATAACAATTCAGATATTCTTTTTTGTTTGTTTGGTTTTTTAAGGTTTTTGCAAGGCAATGGGGTTAAGTGGCTTGCCCAAGGCCACACAGCTAGGTAATTATTAAGTATCTGAGGCCGGATTTGAACTCAGGTACTCCTGACTCCAGGGCCAGTGCTTTATCCACTACACCACCTAGCGGCTCCTACAATTCAGATATTCTAAAAAGATGCTGAGTGCCCTTACCTTGGGGCCATACTTCTGTTGGCATGGATACTTATCCATGTTTTTTCAGGGTAGGGGCTGAGCACTTACTCCATATCCCTCCCTATACAATCTCCAAAGAATACACATCCCTAAAACTATTGCCTCTATCTCTTTCCTGAGACCACTTTTCTCACCTGCAGTAGAACAAGAACATCATTGAAAAGGAGGACTCGGTCAGCTCGGACAGGGCTGGCCACCACTGGCACTTCTTGGCTGTCTTGGAGCAGTCGCCGATTGGCAGTGCAGAGGGCATCCTAGAGAAGACGGGGCGGGGGATATAAATATGATGGGGAGAGATCTTGATGGGAATTCAATGAAATTCAGAAGAAGCCCCTGGCTCCCTCTCCCTCCCATCTCCATCCTCCAAGAAACTAACCCTTCCTCTGGCATCCAATGCTCACAACATTACTGGTGGTTAAGACTTGCATAAAATAATGAGAGTTCTTGGGCAATAAAGACAATGGACAATACACCTAAGCTTGTTAAGATTTTTTGGACATCATTTTTGTTGTGTTTTTTGTAACTTGTTTTTATGAAGAAAATAACCCTACCATAATGAAGCAAATATATTGCAAGAGGACTCACTATATCAATGTGGACAACATTTGTCCTTCGTTCCCAAGGACATAGAATATCAAAGCTGGAAAGGTTCTTAAATTCCAAAACTTAGAATGTCAAAACTGAAAGATGACAGAAGGAGAGACAGGTGGGAGTCAAGGAGAAAAACCCCTTCATTTATAAAGGAGTAAACTGAGGCCAGGGAGAACATGCCCAAAATCATCTACTGAGTTAGTGGCATGGTCCAGACTCAGTGTTCTGTTCACCAGACTCTACTACAATGCAAACTGCTAAGTGAGGTGGTCCGCTCCCAACACAGGGAGGGGGGCCTTCTCAGAAAGGCAGGCTAAAAACACAGACTCTCCCAGTTTAAGATCATGAATTATAACCTATTTATTCCTTCTTCCCAGTTCCTGCTTATTCTTTTCCAAAATAGGAAAGTTTATTAAGGGGCTGTAGAGACCAATGTAGAATGAGGGATCTCAGAGGGTCTTTAAAATTAAAAAAAAAAAAGAAAAAGCTCATCCCCTCCTCCAAAAGTCTTAGCCCTAAGTAGAAGACTGGGCAAAGTACTTGCCCTTGCCCGGATCACTCACCACCAGCCGGTTGCCCAGTCTCTCCCACAGAGCCTGGGTGGCTGAGGCCTTGTCCAGAGCCTGTCTGATGAAGGTCTGAAGAGCCACGAAGCGGTCAGCAGCCTGGATAGCCAGCTCCCTGGCAGTGTGATGCTAAGAGAGGGGAGGCATAAGTAAGGGCCAGGGCAGAGTCTGAGTCCTGCCAGATGAGGGAAAGGGGAAGACTTGGTAGCCATGGCCATGATAATATCTAACATTTCTAGCGTACCTTGAGGTTTATAAGGCACTGTGCCTATAGCATCTCATTTGATCTTCACATAAGAACCCTATGAAGCAGATATTATTATCCCTATTTTATAGATAAGGAAACTGAGGCTGAGAAAGGTTAAGGGACTTGATCAGGGTTTCTACTGATCAGCTACTAAGTTTCCAGATGAGACTTGAACTCAGATCTTCCTGACTTCAAGTCCAGTACTCTTAACTACTTCGCTGCCTCAATATTTATAAAGTTGTCATGCAAAAAGGAGTTTTGATTTTATTCTGCATGGTCCCAAAATTGGGACCAATGGATGGAAGTTACAGAGAGATTTAGGCTTTAAATAAGGAAGAATCTTCTAATAAAAAGAGCTGACCCAAAGTAGAATCCTTTGTCTCAGTACCTTCCCAATTCCTGGAGGTTTTTCATAGGCTGGATGACCATTTCAAATGTCACATAAAAGGGGATTTCTACTCAGGTACAAATCTACAAAGATAGCCCCCCAGACACTTTCAGATTTGGGGATTGTGAAATTCTGTGATTCTATCAGGATTCAATGTATCTGTCATCTCCTTAGATGCCACAACTCACAAAGATTCTTTTTACCTTAAAAATAAAATCAGTTCCTTCTGGAAGGCTTTCTTGATTCAAATATCACATTTAGAGCAGGAGCACTTAATTATAAATACAACTCCAAGTTCAGTGCTCTTAGAATTTGTGGGTGCTGTATTCACAAGAGTTCTGCCATTTGTAAATAGTTTTATGCCTCTCTTTACCCTGTCCCTTCCCTGTGGGATACTTGTCTCCCTACAAGTTAGGGGATCTCTAAGAGCAGGGGCTCCATCTGTGGCCTCTCAGACCAAGGGCTCCCTTGGGCTGGAGGCTGTGTCTTCCCTCCCTCCCAGGCAGTACCTCACCAACAGCATCTCCAAGTCTCAGCAAGATGAGGACGTACTGCTGCACGTGATCTGTGAGAGGCTGGCACAGGACATGAGGCAGGGCAGCTGTCCCTGAAGCCTCCAAGGCCACGTTGGTCAGGAACTGCTTCAACACCTTCCTCTGGCTCCTCCAAAGCTCACTGTCATTCCATGGCCCCAGAGGAAAAAAAAAAGGAACTCCACAGTGGAACCTCTTTCCTTTTCCCTCCTTTATCCCTCTCTAATTCCCAGTCTCTAGGTAGCAGATTCCCAGCTCCTAGGACTCCGGATAAAACAATCTTTCCACTCTATCACACTGCCTCCCATAGATAAATTAAAATAGGCCTATCAGTCAATAATTTATTAATGGCCCAAAGCTGACCAAGGCTTAGCTCTGAGTCCTGGGCTGGTTCAGGGAGCTGTAGCCACGCAGCCTAGGACTCAATATCTCTCCAAGCCCCAGCCCCAGGACTCCCCCCTTTCACTCACTTCTTCTTCCTGGTGGCCTTCTGAAAAGTCTGCAGCACCACACAGTCAGTGTATGTCACAAAATACCTGTAAGGAGTAGTTTTATAAGATACCCACATGGAGGACATTAAGTTTTCTCTGCCTAGTCAGGTTCCATCCATGACACCCCAACTTTCCACTTTCCTGCCCCAACCCTGCACTGGATTCAGGGAAAATAGCCATGGCTAGTCTATGGATGTCTTTGTTTACCCTTCAAGAATCACAGCCCTGGCCTGGGGGCTGTGGTCCTATGCAAACAAAGGTGATATTACATTGCCAACTTGCCTTTTTTCTCTATTTTTTCTATCACTCTGTTTTTAGTTAAATTTTGTCTTTTCCTTTCTACTATTCCCTTAGCCTTACCCTCCCAGGAGGCCAGATGCTCCAGAAAACAGGGCTCACATATCTTCCCCCTGTCTCCCTTACAAACAGCCCATCTGGGTTCCTCCAGACACCAACCACTTCTAAGACAGCTTTGATTCATACTGCTATCACCAAGGTTGTTAACCTAGAGTCCATGAGCCCTATTTCAAAATAAGTAATTTCCTTTTTAATCCTTTATATTGTATTTTTATGCACTTAAAAACAAAGAAAGGACTATCAGCTTCCACAAGTCATGCTGGTAAACAGAGTCTTGGAGAAGCCTACACAATGCCTCCTCCTCCAGAGCACTCACTGTCGGTAGGCCTCCAGGAACAGGTCCGGTCTGTGAAGAAGGTGCAGGGTTTGCAGGCTGACAGTGGCTGGGGAGTTAAGCCTCTGCCTCAGGGTCTGGAGGCTGGCCTGGGTCAGGTCCCACAGGTTCTGGTACTGCTCGCTGAGTTGCAGCAGCAGCTGCAGGCACTCTTGATCCTTCATGTTGAAGGGCTCTTCTCAGACAAAGAGAAAACACCATCCCTGAGGGGCTGGCTCCCTTTGGGGAAAGGGTCCAAATAGGGCCCATCCCCAGAACTTTGGGAGGAAGACATGACCAGGTAGCCCCAAATACCTGGAGCCTCCCTTTTCCTCCCATCTCACCATGAACAGTGTGTTCTAAGCAAGCAGGAAGACTTGGGGAATCAGACCTCCTAATCCCTCCACCCATATACTGGCACACACTCAGATACCTGTGTTTGTGCTCAGGTACACACTCAGACTCATACACACTTACATAGACCAACTCACCGGGGGCGGGGGGGGGGGGGGGGGGACAGAGACTAGCAGGGATGACTGACTGCTTTGCAGGGATAAAAGCTTAACTATATCTCCAAAAACAATGAATGTAGGCCATACATTTTAAATCAATTCACATTACATTTCTCCATCATCTTCTTAGACCAACAACAAAACATTAAATCAAGAGCTGATCTATAGACTTTATTGATTTTAGAAGTGAAAATGCTAACACAGAAAATTTAATAATCAACTCTGGTGAGCAGGTTTGAACTGGCCTCAGCACACCCTGGCCCAGTTTAGATAATCTCAATAAACTCACTCAGTGTTTGAGATATACCTACCTACAGCAGATAAGAGAGATAATTAAAGTGTAATTGGGTGGTTTAGTGGGAGGGAAAGAAAGGAAATGAATGAAGGTGAGAAGCCAGAGAAGAAAGAAAGGAATCATCCCAAATTATTATATCTGTTAAATATAATCTATAATTTATTATATCATATATAATAGTACACAATGTAATACCATGTATATTTGTTGTTGTCATTTCAGTCAAGTTTGAGTTTTCATAACTCCATTTTGGGGGATTTTATTGGTAAAGATAATGAAGTAGTTTTCCATTTCCTTCTCTAGCTCATTTTACAGATGAGGAAACTGAGGCAAAATGGATTAAGTGACTTTCCCAGAATCATACAGCTAGTAAATGTTTGAGATAACTGAGGCTCAGAGAGGTCTAAATGTCTTGTCCGATGTCACCATGGCAGCCGGGTTGCAAGATTCCTTCTCAAATCTCTGTCTTTTCTTAGGCACTGTCTCCCTTTCCTGTAGCACATTCCTTTCTCACCTCTACCTCAAAGAATCTCCACCTTTTTCAAGGCTAATCTTGGATGCCACCTCCTACAGGAGATCTTTCCACTCTGACATCCCATAAGATTTTGTATTCATTTTGTGTGTCTTTCATAGTATTTACTCACTATGCCATTTCCCCAAGTAGCAAGTAAGCTCCTTGAGAACAGGTCTTTGTAGTCTTAGGACATAGAATAGTATCTGGATACAGTTGACACTTAATAAATGTCTGTTGAATCGAATTGTATCACGAAAGTCTCTGCCAAGAAGCACACATCAACCTGGTGACTGAGGGGCAGCCTGGTAAGACATGACCAAAGTGGGTTTCAAGAGCAGTGTAGACCAAGATGGACTTAGCCCCTCTAAGCAGCTCAGTGATGAAGGACAATCCTAAAAGACTTGTGTGGAAAAATGCCCTCCTCATCCAGGGAAAGAACTGAGTCTGAATGCAGGCCAAAGCTGACTACTTTCACTTTTAAAACTTACTTTATTTTTTTTCTTCCTTGTTTTTTCCCCCCCTTTAGTTCTGTTTCTTCTTTCACAACATGACAAAAATGGAAATAGGTTAATAAGCATGATTATTCAAGTTGATTACTCACTGTCATGGGGAAGGAAGGAAGAAAAATGTGGAGCTCAGAAGTTCACAAAAAGATGAATGCTGAAAACTATTTTTGCATGTAATTGAAAAAAATTAAATAACATTAAAAGAAAGAGAGTAGTCTAGACCTAGATGTGCTACTTGCTGTGTTATATTTGATAAGTTCTGAACTTCTCTGGGTCTCAGGAACAGAGATAGCATTTGCCCCAGACACCTCCCAGGGTTGTGATGATGATGATCAGGGGAGCTCTTTGTAAACTGCAAAAGCTTAGGACACATGGCAGGAATTATTAATTATTCTAAATTTAAATTGAATTGAATCATAAAAAGTCATTGTCATAAGGGCTAGACCCTTTTCAAAGATGGGGGAATTGAGATCAGAAGAAATCACCAACTTTCCCAAAAGAAAAAAATTACTGTGATATAGAGATTTCAGGAACCATTTTTTTTTTTTTTTTTTTTTTTGCAAGGCATTGGGGTTAAGGGGCTTGCCCAAGGCCACACAGCTAGGTAATTATTAAGTGTCTGAGGCCGGATTTGAACTCAGGTACTCCTGACTCCAGGGCTAGTGCTCTATCCACTGTGCCACCTAGCCGCCCCTGAACCATTTTGTAAATGAAAAAAACAAAGCTCTCTCTGAATACTTCCAACTTTAAATCTATGACTCTGGAACTTGCAGAGGTTCACAATGATTAGCGATTAGTGTTGAAATGAGATTTGAACTCAGATCTCCTGACTTGGGGTCAGAGTCCTCATCCTCTGGGAGCTTACATAGAGATAAAACACAAACAAATACAGGGTGAGCATGACTGCCAAGCAGGAGGATGACAATGACCTTGTCCAAATCTCAGCTTAACTTTTGTTCCTCAACTGTTTCCCTCCCATTCATCTCTAGGAGAGATATAAAGGAACCTTAAGTTGGAGAAAAACTTGGCAGTTTGTAGAAGCCAATAGTCACTGGAGAGTCAGATCATTGGGAATGAGTTGGGGATATGGGGAAACTCTATCCCTAAGTCAGACTAAGGCTTCTGTCAGAGACTCTGCCCTTGGTGATCAGAACCATGCATTAAAAGAAATATTCATAAGCCTTCAGGGACACTGCACTGGCTGCATTCTGTTCTGGAAGCCCAGATCACAGGGCAGTGCATCTCCTTTTTGGAAAACGAATAGTCCAAAATCTAAGAACTGACAGGTCTGTCTTTGGGGAAGAAAAAGGAAAAAGTCAAAAGGCTAAGGGATTTTCCCTTGCCTCATGACTAGGTGTGTGACCTCTGCCTTGCCATGTGAGGCCAACCCTAAGTAATAACCTGATAGGGACTACACCCTATGTCCAGCTGCCTGGAAGACACTGCACACCTGGGCCCTTCCACGAGGAAGCCAGACAATACACTGGGGAGACAGACGATGCATTAGGCTTAGAGTCACAAAGATCTGAATTCAAACTTATCCTCAGATACTTAACTAGCTGTTTGACCCAGGGTTAAGTCACTTAATCTTTGTTTACCTCAGTTTCCTCAACTGTAAAATGGAGATAATAGCAGCATCTACCTCAAAGGGTGGTTAAAATATTTTAAAAGCCCTTAGCACAAGGACTAATACAGAGAAGATGTTCTATAAATGTTTATTCCCTCTTCCTTCCTAGGCATTTCCCTGGTCACAACTGTTTCCTACATAAGTTTATTCTTTGCACTGGTGGTTTGCATATTTATGGAATAGTATAATCCAGGGTTTGGGTTTTTTTTAATATACTATTAAGAACAATCTTACTATGCTATTTTATTTGTTTTTATTCATTAGTTTGATAAAGAAGGGAAGACACTGGGTGCTAACACAAATGAAGGTATTACAGACCTTCCCTTCACTAAAATTATCTTGGGGCACTAATCTTTTACTTTAGACTGGCAGCACCAGATCTTAGCCCCAAACCCACTGAGTCCTGAAGGGGCAATGACTTATTCATTTTTCATTTTTGTATACTCATTGCTTAGTCCAGAGTCAAGTAGACCTAAATTCAAATCTCACCTCTTACATTTACTAGTTGGGTGACCCAAGGCAGAACACGTAATCATTTCATATTTCAGGAAAATCTTATTAAGTCAGAGATCAGATACTATTGGTAGAGGGACTATCTGTATCAGGAGTTCTCACACTGGAAAAAAAGCACAATCTTTCATATATCAATATAATCCCAGTGCTCTGAACACAGTAAGCATTAAAAACAAATTTGTATTTACAAACATGTTTCTTCAGAAGAATTTAGAATGAAATTAAATTAGAATGAAAGCTTCCTGAGGACAGAGGACACATTGGTTTTTGATCTTTATATTTTCAGCCACACAAGACTTGAGTTCAAATCCTGTCTCTGGCATTTTACTGGGCATGTGATACTGGCATATTTAATGTCTCTGAGCCTCAGTTTCTTACCTGTAAAATAGGATACAATAATGTCTAATAGAATTGTCATGAAGATCAAATGAGATATTATGCTTTCTAAAGCAGTTTGCAAACCCTGATACATTACATGCATCATATGGATATTTTTATTATTCAACATTTAAATAATCTTTGATTTCATTTGGACAAGTGCTTTCTTAACCACCACAGATTGCATCCAAACCTTAGCACTCTCCACTGTACCACACTGCCTTAAAGAATTTTACACAAAGTAGGCATTTAATAAATATTTGAGTTGAATAGAATTTAAATCACTCAGTAATTGGGACATGTGGACTGACAATATTTCATTCTGTCATTGTGTCAGCATACAGTAGGCACTTAACAAATATTCATCAATTAACTGATTCCAAGAAAGCTGGGCTGGAAGCCTCTAGTAGACCTGGGCTTGCGTCCAGATTGAGGACAAGGACTTGGGCAGTTTATCAGGACCCACAAGTTCACTGGCCAAGGCCAAAATGGGACTCTCCAGACATTTCCCTTCCCCAAGACTCGAACTCACCTGCCAGGAGCAGAGGTTGAAAGACAAGGGTGTTGATGCGGCCAAGTAAGGCCAAGAAAGTTTCTTCCTCTTGTAGCAGTGATGTCTCCTCGGGAGTAGACATGGCGTAGGGAGAAGTGTGGCTGGGACTGAACCCCCAGGCGTCATCAGGGTCCACCTGATCAGGGACACACAATTTCATCAGTTTGTCTCTAGAAACTGTTGCAAGATCACCAGCCCATCCCCACCATCACCGCCCAAAACAGAGGACCAAACAGAAGCCAGATGATCGACTGGGAAATGTGGCACATGAATGCACCAAGATCTTACTGCTCCAGAAGACATGAAGAAAATGATGAATGCTGAGAAAGAAGGGAAGATTTACATGAACTAATGCAAAGATAAAGATGGGCATCCTCTCCCAACCTTCATGGTTTATCCAATTTTTTCAAGAAATAAGATAGTTTGGGCAAGTCACTTAACCCCATTGTCCCATAAAAACAAAAACAAAAACAACAAAAAAAAGGTGGCCCTCTCCTCACTTCACCTTCAGTGATGCTCTAACTCTCTCTCGACTCCATGCCTAACACCCTCACCCCCAATGTGTACCTGGCCCCTTGAGTACCTCAATGCCAAACAAAAATGCAATTCAAGTCATAAGGAAGGACAAAATGAAGAAGCAGCACACACTACTGCTATTAAGTCTAAACCTATCAACATCCACAAGAGTTTCCCTAAAGTGTATCATGTATCTGTACAGTCACCCAGTTGCCTGAAAGAACAGAAAAAACAAGATGCCACTATATTTAATGGGATTTTAAACAATAAAGAAGCCTTTGATTTCACAGATCAGAATACTACAACATAACAGTTCTCTTTCAATGAGGAAGTTTGTTAAGATAATGCAATATTCTTTGATGAATGTAATCAAGGATACCAATGATAAACAGCACATTGGGGGCAGCTACGTGGCACAGTAGATAGAGCACCAGTCCTGGAGTCAGGAGGACCTGAGTTCAAATCCAACCTCAGACACTTGATAATTACCCAGCTGTGTGACGTTGGGCAAGTCACTTAATCCCATTGCCTTACCAAAAAAAACCCCAAAAAACCAACAATAGCACATTAATAACTAACATCAAACAAAATATCCATCATAAGAGGGAAGATCACCAAAGGACTCCTTCACAGAGTAAATAAAAGTGGACTGGGAGGAGATGCTCCAATGGTCTTGTCTGTGGATGATGCTGTATTGATTACATCAAACCCCAGGACATTACAGAGCTTCTGGGGAGTAGGGTGGGAGATGAAAAATGTTTATGTACAGAATATGAGCATATGATCTGGGCAAATGAACTAGTGCATCATTCATAAACCTGGAATAGCCACTGTAGATGGATAACAAGTTGGGCTGGGAATCATATTGGATTTAAAAAAGGTAGACTGGACCTATATTTGAAAAACTCTGTAAGACATTTATTTTGCATTTTCAGCATCAACAGTATCCACTGAATAAGTCAGATTGAAACTGTGATGTGCAAAGCCCTGAAAAGTTTTGGTGCCAGAGGAGAAGGAGGAGGAGGAGGAGGAGGAGGAGGAGGAGGAGGAGCAGCTGGTTCCTCTGGGGTCCAGGGTCTAGGGAGTCTCTCAGTGATGCTGTTTCATCTGGGGGGTAGTGATGCCTCCTGGGGTGACCCAAGATTGTCTGCAGTTGCTGCTGGTGGGCTCCCAGCCTGAACTGGGGCTCTGGGAATCCCAGAGAGCTGTGCCCATTAAGCAGATGGGTGGAGGGATCTGCCCTTTGGGGCTCTCAGGAACTATTTATATATATTTTACAATTGGGAGAAGAGAAAGTGTATGTGGTGGAGTGGGGGAGGGTGACAGCCATAGGTTTCTCTCCCTCCATCCCTATAAAAAGAAAGGAAAATGTAAAAGGCTATTTCAGAGGCCCTCTACTCTTTCTACACTTTCTCTCTTGGGAACTCATCAATTCCCAATGGGTGGAAGCATCAAATCTATGCAAATGTCTCCTACTAGATCTCTCTCCTCAGCCCTAGTCCTCCATGCTTTATTAACTAACTATTGAACATCTCCAAGAGTGTCAGCCCCAGGCAACTCAAACTTTACCTCTCCATAAAAGGACTAGCCCTCTTTCCCCCTACACCTTCCCTACTTCCTAACTTCCCTCTTTCTATCTGGTACCCGGGATCAAAACCTAGGAGTCATTCTCAACATCCCCCTCTCCAAACCATCCTCAGATCTAATGGTGCCACATCTCTGAAATCCACCCCCTTCTCTCCACTCCCATGACCACTCCTCTAACTAGGTCCTCATCACCCCTTGCCTTAACTAGTACAATGCTTCTTTGTGGGTCACCTTGGGTACAATCTCTCCTTTTCCAATTCATTCTCCATACGGCTGCCAAAATGATTTCTCAAATCACAGAAATAACAAGTCTAGAAGTTTCATTGACATGATCCTCTACTGCCTTTAAAATAAGATAAAAAAAAAATGTTTGGTATTTTAAGTCCCTTCACTATCTGGCCCCAAGCTATCATTTCCAGTGGATTACACATTATTCACAGGCTCTACTACAGTCAAGCTGGCTTTTCCCTACTTAACATTTCATTTTCTCTTATTGTGAATTTGAAAAAGGTTAGCCCGTGCATGGAATATCCTCCTCACCTTGGCCTCTTAGAACCCTTAAGTTTCTTCAAGGATCAGCTTCCATCCAATTTTCCTAATTATTCTGTTGTTCAGTCATTTCAGTCATATCTTTCTTTTCTTGGGAAAGATACTGGAGTGGTTTGTCATTTCCTTCTCGAGCTCATTTTACAGATGATTAAGTAGAGGCAAACAATGTTAAGTGGCTTGCCCAGGGTCACACAGCTAGTGTCTGAGGCTGGATTTGAACTCAGTTAGATGAGTCTTCCTGACTCCAGGTCACCACCAATTAAGTTGTATTTACTTAGCTATGTATGTATTACTTCTTCCCAGTAGTATATAAGGTCCCTGGGGCAGAGAGTATTTTATTTCGATCTTTAAGAGCCCAACATAGTGCTGGGTCCTTAGTAGGTACTTATTAAATATTGAATTGATGCATCCAAGATTAGAAGGAATATAGAAAGCTACAGTTAGTGTTTCTGATAAAGGACTCATTTCTAAAATATAGAGAGAAGTGAATTAAATTTTTAAGATCGCAAGTCATTCTCCAATTGATAAATAGTCAAAGGATATAAACAGGCAGTTTTCAGATAAAGAATTTAAATATTTATAGTCATGAAAAAAATGTTCCAAATAAGAGAAATACAAATTAAAACAACTCCAAAGTACTCTCTCAGATCCATTAGATAGGCTAAGATGACAAAAAGGGAAAATGATCAATGTTGTAGAGGATGCAAGAAAATTGGGACAGTCATGCATTGTTGGTGGAGTTGTGAACTGATTCAACCATTCTGGAGAGGAATTTGGAACTATACCCAAAAGGCAAATAAAACTGTGCATCCCTTTGATCCAGCAACACCACTACTGGGTCTGTATCACAAAGGAACAGTTTCACACGTACAAAAATATTCATAGTCGCTCTTTTGGAAATTGAGGAATGTCCATCAACTGGGGAATGCCTGAACAAGTTGTGGGATGTGAGTGCTATGGAGTACGACTGTTCTGTAAGAAATCAGGAGCAGCCAGACTTTAGAGAAGCCTGGAAACAGTTGCCTGAACTGATGCTGAGTGAAGTGAACAAAGTCAAGAGAATGTCAGACACATTAACAACAACACTGTGAGATGATCAACTGGAATGGACGCAGCTCCTCCCAGCAGTTCAGAGACCCAGGACAACCCTGAGAGACCTGCTATGGACAGTGTCATCCACACCCAGAGAAAGAACCAGCATCTGAATGCAGAGCCAAGCAGCCTATGTTCACTTTTTTTAAACTATTTTTATATTTTTTATTTCTTTTTTTTGTTTGTTTTTTGGGGGGGGGGTTTGCAAGGCAAACGGGGTTAAGTGGCTTGCCCAAGGCCACACGGCTAGGTAATTATTAAGTGTCTGAGGTCAGATTTGAACTCAGGTACTCCTGACTTCAGGGCCAGTGCTCTATCCACTGTGCCACTTAGCTGCCCCTGGATTTTCTTTAGACTTTAAAAATGTCCTGCCCTCCCAGGTAACCATTCCCCATGCCTCCCAGCTCCCTTTTATGTGTCTTCTCATATTAGAACCTAAGCTTCTTGAGGGCAGGGACTATTTTTCAATTTGCTTGTATTTCATTTCCTCACACATAGCTTACTACAAGTTTGTTTCCTTCCTTCTTCACTATATATCAATGGGAGCTATCATCCTTATTCTAGTTCTAGGCAGGGTCACAGGAGTTCAGAAGACAGCAGTAAGGTCAGGGTGAATTTGGAAAGGTAGAAGAAAAGAGGCACCGTATTCCATCCATCCATTCAGTCAATATTCCCTATATAGGGGAGAGGGGAAGCCCCGGGGGGGGGGGGTCATTTTCTGTACTCTGAAACTTTCACACCCTTCCCAGCCAGGTCTGAGCAGGTTGGGCAGGTAGGGACTTGGAAGGAAGGCAGGGCAGATTCGGGGCAGTCAGACTGGTTGAAGTTGAGCAATAGCACCTGGGCAGGCCATGCCACAGGCAATGGGGGTGAGGAGCTAAGAGGGGGGCACTATGCCACAGGTAGCTTGGTCTGCTGAGGAAATTCCAGGTCTCTAGAGCTTGTCTGGTTACAGATGAAGAAATTGAGGCCCAGGGAGATTAAGTGACCCAGCAAGGTAGTAAACATCAGAGGCAGCATTTGAACTCAGGTTTTCTATTTTCAGACTATTTTCTCTTCACTGAATCACACTGTCTCCTCCTAGAACCCTGGACCAGATCTTTAACTTTTATCTTCCTCCATTTTCTAATCTGTGGAAAGGGGCAATACTTGTGCTGCCTACCTTCTGGGGTTGTTGAGATGAGGCTCTTTACAAATCTTATGTCCCTAAATAAATGTCAGTCATCATCATGATTATTATTAGGGGAGAAAAAAGGTAAATAAATTGTAAAACAACAGATTATATAACAAGCAGTCTCACACATAGAATAAACATAGATAATGCTTTACAATTTGCCAGGTACTTTACAAATATTTAATCACAAAAACCTGTCATTTTGTAAATGAGGAAACTGAGGCCAACAGAGGTTAAAGGACTAAGGCCAAATTTTGATTCAGCTCTTCCTGACTACAAGTCTAATGTCCTACCTACTTTGACACCTAAAGTCAGAGACTAGAGAAGAGGCTTGCCAGAGGCCAGCCCTAAAAGGGTCAGATCTGCTATGACATATTGACAACAGATCCCAGAATCCTGAGGTATCTGAGCTAAAAGGGGCTTTAAAGATCCTTAGGACCAAACCTTTTATCTTTAGGTATGGAACCATAATTTAACAGAAATAATCAGAGTCAAGAGGCCCAGACTAGACTCTTAGCCCTCTCTTCACTAGCTGGGTAACCCTGAGCAAGCAGTCTGATCTCTCTTGTCCTTTTATTCAAGCTGAAAGTGCTAAATAATATCAATAGCCCCACCCCTTTCTATAAGGGAGGCAAGGGAAAAGGAAGAGGGAGAAGGAAAAAGAATTAGTATTTATTTGTGCCTTGTGTTGAGAGCTTTACAATTTTATTCTCATAACTTTTACATATATTTTATTTTTATATATTTACTGCTATTTTACGATGAGAAAAACAGGCAGACATAGGTTAAGAGACTTGCCAGTGGTCAGTGGTCACACTGCCAGTAAATATCCTTTTTTTTTTTTGCAAGACAATAGGGTTAAGTAACTTGCCCAAGGTCACATAGCTAGTAAAAGTCAGATGTCTAAGGTCAAATTTGAACTCAGGTCCTTCTGGTGCTCTATCCACTGCCCTGCTAGTAAATATCAGAGGCTGAATTTGAACTTGTGTCTTCCTGACTTCAGGTCCAGGCCTCTGTCTGCTTCACCACTTAGCTTTGTCTGGCAAGTAGGGGGTTTTTGGGTTGTTGGTGGTGAGTCATTTCAATCATATCTGACTATTCATGACCTCATTCCAGCAAAGATGCTGGAATATTTGCCATTTCCTATTCCAACTCATTTTACAGAGGAGAAAACTGAGGCAAATAAGATGAAGTGACTTGCCTAGAGTCACACTAGTAAGAGTCTGAGGCTGAATTTGAACCCACATCCTCCTGACTCTAGCTCCCATGCTCTATCCATTGTGCCACCCAGCTGCAATAGAAGGTTTAAGGAGAGTTATTTTTTGATGAATCAGTGATTTCATCAGTGGAGGAATTTCCCTCATACAAGCACATCAGCCACATCAAGTCTTAAATATTTGCAACAAGGCACTGAGAGAGAAAGGGTCTTGCCGAAGTCATGGAGCTACTAAGGGGTCATGGGTTGGACTATAGCCCAGGTCTTCTAGATTCCAAAGTTCGTGTATTATTACCTTTGTTTTCTCCTTTATAGAAAACAAAATTGAATCTCAGAGAGGAGAAATGCACTGCCTGGGTCAAACAGCCCACACAAATCATCTCTAGTGCTTTTTTCAATGGGGAACACCCAGATCTTTCCCCCTAAACCCTCCTCCTACCCCCAACTTCTCTATTTCTGTAGTGGACAGCAACCAGCCCCCAGTCCCCCAGACTAGGAGTCATCCCCCAGTCCTCACTCTCTCTCACTTCCCAAATCTAAGACCTTCCTATTGTCTGCAAGATCAAATGGAAAATCTCTTTGGGGCATTCAAACCCCTCCTATCTTTCTGCCTTCCAGTATCTTACTCCCCAACACATTCTCTTCCATTCAATGATGGCTCTAGGCATTTTCTGCCCCTACCCGCCCAAGCCCATCCAGGAATACTATCCCTCCTCATCTCCACCTATTAGCTTCTAGGTGGTACAGTGGATAGAGTCCTGAAGTCAGGAGGACCTGAGTTCAAATGGGGCCTTAGACACTTGACTCTTACTAGCTGTGTGACTTTGGGCAAGTCACCTAAACCCTAGCTGCCTCGCATCCAGGGCCATCTCCAGTCATCCTGATTCATATCTGGCCACTGGACCCAGCTGACTCTGGAAGAGAAAGTGAGGTTGGTGACTTAGCACAGCAGCCCCCTCATTCAGATCCTATTCATGTGTTTGTTATGGCACCACCTCCCTGACATCATGGTCTTCTTCAAGAATGAAGGACAAACATCATCATCATCATCATCAGCTTCTACAGTAAGCCTTCCTCTTAATTCTTATACCTTCCCCCTCTTAATTATTTCCTCTTAATCCCCATTTATAATTTGTTCATATTTGTTTGAAGTCACCTCCTTGAGAGCAGGGACTGCCTTTTGCCTCTTCATATCTCCAATCCTCATCACGATGTCTGGTTCATAGCAGACAATTCATATTTATTGATTTGTTGATCCTTCTTAGGCAGTCTTTTCCCACTCAGCCCAACTGAGCCAATCTTCAATCAAAGGCCACAGAGCCCTGTATACAGCAGGCTCTAAGATGACTATCACACAGAATCTCTTATTCCCCCCCCCCCCCCCAATGCAGACTGCAGTCTATCCACGCCTCCACGGAACCATGAAACTATCTGGTGACTATGTAGACATCATTGATGGGCTGCAGGCCAGTCTGCTGGATGTGTCCTTGGGTTAGTCCTTTCTCTCTCTTGGCCTCAGCTGGACATGATGGTGTTTAACGTCCTTCTTAGCTCTGACAACTAAATCGTTGATCAAACCAAACTAATTACAGAGTTAAAATGATGAACTAGGGAATGACTAAAGAGATGACGACACATAAATGTAATAGAATATTACTGTACCCCAAGACATGATGAAAATGACCAATTTAGAGAATCCAAGGAAGGCAGCCTGAAGTGATGATAACAGATTCAAGGGTTATAATGAAGAAAAGGAAACTCAGAAAGACTCAAGAATGACAATCAACGCAATGGCTCATGGTGACTTCACAAGACCAAGCAGGCCTCCCACCTCCTGGTCAACAGCAACGGGATAAAAACAGTCAATGGGTAGATTTGCTCTGCTTGACTCGACTTCCCAGTGATGAGGGAGGACTTCAAGCTAGGGAGCAGGGACTGTAGGGAAAAGTTGGTGATGGCAGTAGAAGAAATGAGTATCAAAGGAACACTGAACAATTTACAGAAGAACGCAGAAGAAAGTCCAGAAATGAATCTAGGGGAAACAAACTGTATTACTATCATGCTCAATTTAATATTTTTTTAAATACTTTATATATATGATACACATTTCCTGTTCTTTGGGTATGGAGATGTTCACATTTATTTGTGTTGGAAGAACAAAATGACATCACTAGGTTGAGATCAAGGTAAAGTGCATTCAGCTGTGGTTGATTAATTCATTTGAGCTCAGAAGGCTCTATCACAGTTCGGGCACAAGTAGTCCATGTGAACATCTTCAGTGGAGATGTCTCTAGATCTGGGCATCTCCAGGTGCTTTGCTCCTAGAGCAGAGCATCTTCTTTGGTGTGGGCCCACCTGCTATGCTGGGTGGTCCTTTGCCAGTGTCTCACAATTAATTCCAAAGAACTTGGTGTTACAACCACCTCACCACATACAACTGAATAGAAGGATAGTGATCCCTTCTCCATCCAGATTTATTTCCTCATTGTGATAAACCTCACCTTGTTCATCCGGAATTATTAAATCCTGGGATAATTAACTATAGAAGCAACCTTAGGTCTTCTCAGTCAACTTTCCCCCTTGGAAGAGTTCTGCCTGAATTTTCCCCAAATTGGGGTCTGTCTCCCCTCAGACCAGGTGCTCTTGGAGGGGAGGGGGCTGTGATTCTTTTCTTATACTGGGGACTCCCAAGCCAGCCGCCAACTCCTTCTGTGGTTTCCCAGGTTTCCACACATAAACCAAACTGAATAGATTTTTTTTAAATGACCTTGAAGCTGGGAGTCCAAGGGGAGGGTGAGCAGGAATGAATTTTAAAGGTTCTGTCACTATTGACAAAGAAAGGGGTGGGAGTGTAAGGCGGGGAGGAATGGAGTCTCACCACTCTAAGACCAAGCCCAGAGCAGAATTCCAAACCCCACCTATGGTGAAAGGGAGAGGCCTGGGGTGGAGGCCAGCAGGAAGGGGAAGAGGGAGGGTTAGAGCTGAGCAATCCCAGGGGAATAGGTACTCGGTCAGGACTGAACTCCCAGCTTTCCTCCCCACCACCAGGGGCTCTGGCATTCTCAGCTCGGGGTAGATGGGCTGCTGTGTCCAGAGGCATTTCCCACCACCGTGGTAGTAGTTCAAGGCCAGGGTAGGGAAATAAAAGCTAAGGAGAGGGGAAGTGCCAATAGCTGTTGTTAGGGCTGCCCCTCCCTCCCTTCTGCCTAGAACTGGCATGCACAGGATTACCCAGGGAGATCAATGGCATTATGGGGATGTAAAAACTAACGCCACCCTAGGTTGCGTCCTAAGACTTAGAACTGGAGGGGATGAGGACATCCAGCCATTTACAACCACTTACAGATAAGGAACCAGGCCCAAGGTGACTTAGCCAAGATCTCTTAGATTCTAAGTGGCAGAGTTACCATTTGAACCCAGGTCCTTCCTGATGTCAAATCCAAGGCTTTCCACTATCCCATAAAACACAGGATCAGTGGTCCCACTCTCCAATGGCCTGGAGAGAATATCTTGGTAATATGTGGCCCATTTTTAGGAAGGACATCAACAAACTGAAATCCATCGTGATGGGAGACACTAGGATGGAGAAAGGCAAGGGAAATGAAGGTAGGGAGATAAATCTGAATAGGGTCCAATATGTGCCTCACACTTTAAAAATATTATATCATTTAGGTGCAGTTAGGTGGCACAGTGGATAAAGCACCAGCCCTGGAGGCCTGACAGAGGGCCTGAGTTCAAATCTGGCCTCAGACAATTAATAATTGCCTGGTTGTGTGACCTTGGACAAGTAACAACTCCACTGCCCTACAAAAACCAAAAAGAGAGAGAGAGAGAGAAATATTATATCATTTAATGCTCACAACAACCCAACCCTGTGAGGCAAATGCTAATAACATCAGTCCTGTTTTTCAGTTGAGGAAATTGAGGCAAATAGAAGTTAAATGACTTGCCTAGGGTCACACAGCTAGTTAGTATCCGAAGCTAGATTGAAACGCCAGTAAAGTGTCTTAGCCACTGTGCCACCAGCTGCCTTTTGGAGTGGTGGGTAGATGCCAGGAAAGGCCTCCTGTAGGTGAAATTTGAGCAGAGTCAAAAATGCAACTATTATCAAGGCCTGGAGGGACACCTTTATTTGACTGATTTGGGGGGTAGGGAGAAAGGGAGGGACAAAGGATGAAGGGGACACCTTAGCCGTATGTACTATATGAATGAAGGGGACCCCTCAGCCTTGCCTGTACCCAGTGGCCCTCTCAATTGAAGAATGGAGAGCCAGATGGAAATGGGGGGGGGGGGAGTTCCACAGCTGGGCTTCAGTTTGGGGGCAGAAGTTGACCCTATCCACTGGGGATGTGGGGGCACAGCTGGGAGGTGGTCCCATACAGGGATGGACACTTTCCTGTGAATGTGAAGAGGAAGCAGAGGCCCAATGATTCACCTAAACATGAAGAAACTGGTAGGACTTCTCCCTAATGACCCCCTCTTCCGCTCTCTGACTTTATTACTGCATCAATACCATGGATGCCCTGAATATGGGACACAGTAGAGTGGAAGAAGCCCTGCCTGCCTAGACATAGCATTAGAGCTGTTTATAGGGCCAGCTTGGCCACCAGCTCATATGACCTGGATCCATTCAATGTCCGTCTCTGGGCTTCTTCTTCCTCTTTCATGATGTCCTCTAGTTTCTATGCTCCCTGTTCTACAGCCCCTCCATCTCTGGCATGCTAACCTTCATGTTGTTCAATGTTCCGTGGCTTCTTCTAGCACTGATGTTCTGGACTCTTTATTTTCTATGATGCATCCCAGTTCTAACATTCTAGGTCCTAAGATTTCAATGGATAATGGACAAATATGGAAATACTTTGATGAGTATAAAGCATTCTTTTAATGCTGTGGGCCAGGATACTAGGTTCTAGGTCCTGGCTCTGACATTAGGTCACTCACCAATATATCCCTGGACAAGTCAGTCCCTCTGCAACTGCCTGTTTTAAGGTAGTGTGGCACAGTGGAAAACATACCATATGTGGAAGTCAAAAGAAAAGGTTTACATCCAGTTTCTGATACCGCATGAACTTGGGAAAGGTTAACAACCAGCTAAGTCTCAGTTTCCTCATATGTAAAATGGAGATACTAATACCTGAAAGATCTACCTTAACAGACAGTTATGAGGATCAACTGAAATAATAGTTATAAAGCCCTTTGCAGAGGCTTAAAGTTACATGAATATCAATTATTATTTTCCCACAGAAAACTGACCATGCGTCTACTTCCCAAGAATAAGGAATTCATTAAGGTTTCCAAAAGCTCTTTACAAACATTATCTTATTATCCTGTGACAATCCTGGGAGGTTGATGGTATTATTATTATTTTTTGGAGGAGGAAATTAAGGCAGAGGACTTACCAAGTATCATACAATTAGCGTCTGAGGCCAGATTTGAATTCCAGACCAGTACTCAATCCAGTGGGTCAACTAGCCGCTTACTGGGTGAGTGCTTGCCAAGGAATAGAAGGATGGGCTGCTATTAAATCTATTATTGTTAGATCAGTCATAGTTGACTTGACTTGGAGAAATTAGGCATAGTTTATCACCCCAAAGTACTGAATCATATAGAACATGGAAGAAGAGGACTAGAAGGGGTTCTAGACCAAAGAAAGGAAAAAAAAAAAGACTACATTAAAGTATAGACTACATACCCAGCCACTGGGGCCACCTAGAAGCCTAATGTGCCTGGAACATGATATTTTCTTAATAAAATAAATTTTCTTTGACTTGAATTTACTATCTTTTTGAGAACCTAGTCCAGAATCACCTGGCCAGGTCAGGTAGGAAAGTTCTTACTGTCTAACCTTAATCTCTCTTGAACAATTCCACCCCACCCAATCTATTTTATCTTCCTCTGACCTCCCTAAGACCACATGGAATGGACTGGCTTGATGTCTGTGCAGAAGAAAATTAAGGTATCTTACCTACCCCAATGGCCCTTTCTCCAGGGCCCATCAGGAGAAATCTGACTCCCCTGGAGGGGGAAGAATGGAAGAGGACAAGTCAGAAGCGGGAACTGGAAACAGCCTAGGCCTGAAGACAAGTTTGAACACCTTGTCACTGAGCAAGCCACTTCTTTGAACCACATTTTCCTCATCTGAGGAGGTTGGGTTAGTTGTTCATTCTCTGAGGCACTTTCAATTCTAAATTCTATGGTCCTGTCACTACCATTCTAACTCTCAGTTTCTTCTTCTAGACTCTTGTGCAGAAGGCTCTCCAGAAACATTAAAGCATGATCTGAGTAGGTTTATTATTAGCTGGCTGGACAAGCATCATGCTTCAGAGTCTGGGGAAGAGTGTCCCAGGCCCTTCCCTGGAGCCCAAGTCTCTAGTGACAGTAAATTCTTAACACCAAATATGGACCGCCACTCCTTTATATGATTGCTGTAAAGTCACAATTTCAGTAATGTCCTTACATTCCTACTCTCAAGATATTTACTTTTGATTAGGTTGAGCCGAATCAGGGATTTTGCCTTGAAAGGAAGCCCAACTCAAGTTGGACCCTATTGACATTCTTTGAACACAGGAATGAAATAATTCCTCTAGCTGAGATTGCCAAGGGCTGCTGAGGTTTCAAGACCGGATCTCACTACCTCATACTGCCTCATCCCCCTCTCCCCTTTTGCATGGGTCTTAGACATCCCCACAAGGTTTGCTTCCTTATTATCTCCATTAAAGATGATTTATTCCTCAGCTCTTGGCTTTGATTTATTTCAGGATTAAACACTGGTTTAGCAAAGTGATGCAGTTAGAGCCGAGAGGCAAAGGCAGGGACACAGAAATAACCACAGAATCAAACAGAGCAATGGAGAGAAGCTGCGGCACTAAAAGGTTGGCAGGGTTGGACCAGGAAAAGAATTTGATTCAATTCAGCATGCACTACTTTACAAAGCACTAGGAGAAGAAGAGAATACAAAACAGGAGACAGTCCTGGCCCTTCTGGAGTTTATAACCTAGTAGAGAGTACCAGATCTTGAAGCAGGGAGACACATCTTCCTGAGCTCAAATCTGGCCTCACATACGTACTAGCTGTGTGATCCCTGTCCAAGTCACTTAATGCTGTCTGCCTCAGTTTCCTTATCTGTAAAATGAGCAAGAGAAGGAAATGGCAAATTTCTCCAGCCAAGAAAACAGAAGGCAGGAAAAAAACTGATCGACAAAGGAGAAGAGAATACAAAAACAGAGGAGCTGGGAGCGGCTAGATGGTGCAGTGGATAGAGCACTGGCTCTGGAGTCAGGAGTACCTGAGTTCAAATCCGGCCTCAGACACTTAATAATTACCTAGCTGTGTGGCCTTGGGCAAGCCACTTAACCCCATTGCCTTGCAAAAACCTAAAAAAAAAAAATTCCAAAAAAAAAAACAACAGAGGAGCTTACATTCTAGTAGGCAGCTAATTATATAATAATTACAAATTTGTCTTAGTTCATTGTAAAAAGAGTTCAAAGAAGCATCATATTGTAAACTCCTTGCTGGCAAGTTTTATCTTTGTATTGGTAGCACTTCAGCATGCAAATTGTTGGTAGTTAAGATTGATTAGGTACAGTAATAGCAGGAAAGACTTTTGGAATCAGAGGTAGCAAGATTTTTCAGTCATTTTTGCTTCTCTTAGGCCTTTTTCATTTTCTACAGCCTCTGGCCCAGTAATCTACTCAAGATCCTGGGCTAGAATGTCTTTTCCTGCTTAAATATCTTTCCAGAGTTCCCAGACCTATCAACTGCCTATCTGAGATTTCAAATTCAAAATGTTCCTAACCAAATTCATTACCTTTTCTTCTAACCTCATTCTGCTTCTTACCTTCTTTATTCACCATCCTTCCAGTCATTTAATTGACTACTGTCTCTCATTTACATAGATGTACTAGGCACTGTTCAAAGATGATCTCATTTGGTCCTCCTATGACCTTGGGAAGTAGATGTTATCATTATTCCCTAAGAAAACTGAAGTTGAGTGACTTGCCCAAGGTCACACAGCTAGGGAAATTTCTAAACCCAGACATGAACTCAAAGTCTTTATTCCAGATTCCACTGTATCATCTAGCCTCCTTAGCATCCAAGCCTCAGAGTTACGGTCTCCTCTTGTATTATTCCTCATTTCCCTTCCTGTCCCCTCCCCTAGACACAGTTACCCATCAGTTGTCAGGTCTATTGGATTCCACCAGCACAACAGCTACCATTACTCTTCTCTCACATGAACCCCTCCCTCATCTCTTGACTATGGCCCTAATTGTCCTATCTCCAAACCATCCTCTCCACACATCCAAAACGACGTCCCTAAAGCCAGTGTCTGCCCTGGTCCTCACCAGGTAAGTTGCTTCAATGGCTCTAGAGTCACATACAAACTCCTCTTTTCCACCTTTACAGTCTTCACAATCTGGCTCCACACTCTCTCCCCAAATAAATTTCCCTTCATCATGAACCCCACCTTTCAACCATACTGACCCATATGCTGCAAATCTGATTCATGCACTTGTCACGGCCTCAGGAATGAAGGGGCGGCTAGGTGGCACAGGGGATAGAGCACCAGCCACGGAGTCAGGAGGACCTGAGTTCAGATCTGACCACAGACACTTAATAATTATCTGTGTGACCTTGGGCAAGCCATTTAACTCTATTGTCTTGCATCACCCCCCCCCCCCCAATGAAAACAAACATCATTATCATCACCTATGGGCTATTCCCTGGACATGGTGAAAAGAATTTCACGACTGATGAGACATGAAAGGTGAGAAGGAAGGACGAATCAAGGACCCAATCTGGGCAATGGGGGGAGCTGGTGGTGGGCAAGGCTGGCATAGCAGCATTTTAAGTTTCATATGAATTATCAACACCTTTCTCCTCTTAAGCCTAGACAACCCGGCAAAATGATTGAGCTCCAGTTTGTAGCATTTGGCTGATTTGGGGAGTTTAAATGCTTCCATGCAGCCTTTGATAGCCGGCTCTGTACAGCAGGTGCCAACACCTGCTCTGGATGGTAGTGACCTTAATAGAAATAGGGAAATTGTGGAAAAGTAGATATGTAAAGGGAGAAGATGAGTTCTATTTTGGGCATGGGACATTAGATTGTGAGCTCTTTAAGAGCAGGGTTCCCTCCTCTCTCCCCCCACTTTTTTTTTTAGTTTTTTTTCCAGGCAGTGGGGTTAAGTGTCTCGCCCAAGGCCACGCAGCTGGGTCACTATGAAGCGTCTGAGGCCGCATTTGAACTCGGGTCCTCCGGACTCCAGGGGGCCGCGCGCCACCCAGCCACCCTGTGCCACCCAGCCGCCCTGTGCCACCCAGCCGCCCTGCGCCACCCAGCTGCCACCCAGCCGCCCTGTGCCACCCAGCCGCCCTGCGCCACCCAGCTGCCACCCAGCCGCCCCGCGGGTGTTGCTTGAATCCCAGCATAAAGTAGCCTGGAGCTCCGGGGCCATCAGGTGGGAACACAGGGCTGTAAATTATGTGCATAAAGGGGCGGGGGACGGAAAAACGGTCTAAAAGTAAGGCTTGGGGGCAAAAAGGAGAGGAGGGGCCGCCCGGGGCGGGGGCGGGTGCCCGCGCGACTGAGTCCCGCGGGTCTCCACTGGCACCGGGCGGGTGCGCCAAGCCCCGGCCCTCACCCCCGGGGTGGCGCGCGGGTCTCCGGGGGTGGCGGGGGCTCTTCCCGCGCGCTGCGCGGGTGCCCGTGCCCAGCCCGGGGAGACCCGTGTGCGTCGTGGCGCCGCTGCCCCCCTCTAGCCGGGGCCCGGGCCCCGCAGGCCGTCCCGCGAGGGGCCGGGAAGCCCGCTCGGAGCCACGGGGCTCCACGCAGGACCGGGGCCGACACGCGAGGCGAGAGGGCGCGGGGGCCCCCGCCGCGCTTCCGAACCGCCCCCCGCCCCGCGGCGCCTCCTCACCTGCGCGGGGTCTCCGAGGCCGCGGCCGCCCCTGCCCACGGCCCGACGCTCCGCTCCCCGCCCGGCCCGGCCCGCCCGCTCTGCCCGCAGCTCCTCCCCGGGCCCGGCCCGCCCGCTCTGCCCGGCCCTCCTGCCCCCGCCCCGCCCCGCCCGGCCCGCCCGCTCTGCCCGGCCCTCCTGCCCCCGCCCCTCCCGGCCCGGCCCGGCCCGCCCTCTCTGCCCGGCCCTCCTGCCCTGCCCCCGCCCCTCCCGCCCGGCCCGCCCGCTCTGCCCCGCCTCAGTGCCCGCACCTGCGGCCCCCGCCCCGCCCCGCCCCGCCCCGCCCCGCCCCCCGGGCCCAGGGCGCCCCCCCATCCCACCTGGGCGCAGGGGCTTCCTCCTCCCGCCCCCAGCTCACCTGGCCTGGCTCACCTGCTCGCCGGGGATGCCCACCCCCGCTCCGCCCTTTCCCTTCTCGGACTCCCGCCCCCTTCCACCCCCCCCTTCTGCTCCGTCCTACCCAAAAAATGCATTTTGGGGAGATTTATCCACAGGGGAATTCGGATTAAACAAAATCGGAGCGAATGTCGGGGAAAGCGCCTGGCAGAAAAGGCCAAAACGGAGAAGGGCCCGGACTTAGCGGACAAACAAGCAAGCCTTGCGCCGCCGCATCAGCTGCCAGCCCCCTTTTATGAATAAATGCAAATACTGTGATGATTTATAATGTCTAAACCATATGAAGACATTGCTGCCACCATAGTAGCTTTTGCCATCGAATTTCTTGTTTAAATCAGGGCACACAAACGGCACACCAGCTGTTAAGAGAGCGTGAGACGGTAAGGAGAGGGCCTCCCGCTCCGTGAGGCTGGAAACCTTGTCTCTCCGTTTTGTTCAGTTCCCTCCGCCTCACTCAGTTCATGATTCTCCCCTGGGTTCCAGGGTCTGGTTCCTTTCGTCTCCAACCTCCCCCCTCCAAAAAGAAACAAAACGAGAATGCCTTTTTTTCTGTTTCTGAAGCCCACCTCCAGACTGGCTCTTCTGCGCCCGCCAAAGTTGGATTGATTGAGCCATTTTTTTTATAAAAGAAAGATTTTATTTATTTTGAATTTTATAATTTTCCCCTATTCTTGCTTCCCTCCCCCACCCCCCACAGAAGGCAATCTGTCAGTCTTTACATTGTTTCCATGGTGTACATTGATCTCAGTTGAATGTGATGAGAGCTGATTGATCCATTTTACTCGGAGTCGGGATCGCTGGCCCCAATCAATGAGAAGAGAGGGAACATTGACATCAGCTCCTATTTGGAGAAAGTGTCCAAAGAGGTACCAGTCCATCCTCTAGAGGTGGCAGATAAAATTCTGAGACTGGAGTCAGGAAAACCAGAGTTCAAATCCAGGATCTGATAGTATAAGTCATTTAAACCTCTGTTTGCCTCAGTTTCTTCATATGTCAAATGAAGATAATAATAGTACTCACCTGTCAGGGTTGTTGTGAGGATCAGATGAGATAATGACTATAAATCACTCAGCTCAGCTCTCGGTACATATTAATTATTATGTAAATGTTAGCACCACAGTGGATTGAGCACTGGGATTGGAATCAAGAAGAGTTATCTTCCTGAGTTCAAATCCAATCCCCACCTATGTAACCCTGGGCAAGTCACTTAATCCAGCTTGCCTCAGTTTTCTTACCTGTAAAAAGAGCTGAAGAAGGAAATGGCAAACTGCTCCAGTATCTGCCAAGAAAACCTCAAATAGGGTCATGAAGAGTCAGACATAACAAACAATAAGAGCATTATTAGCTATCATTATCTGATTGGATCTCAAGGAAGAAAAATTTAGGACAAATATAAAGATGTCTTAGTCCACCAGGCAGGTTCTTTATTAGTCCAAAAACACAACCTATTTTTGTCCTCCAACTATAGTTTGTATGTAACCCAAGTGCAGCCTATAAATCAGTCTTTAAAGGGATGGATGGGGAAATAATGAGGATAGAAAAAACTAGAATAACACAAATGCTCAAAAGAATTTATTTGACCTACTTGCTAGCTGTTCTCCAAACACCACCTGCTATCTTCTTACTTGGCTATTGATCCCTCTTGTTCGGCTAGAATGCACTCCCCTCCTCAATCTTTTTCTTAGAATTCTTATAAAAAGACTTTCCTGACCACCCCATAGGTTTCCTCTAGAAATGACATTGAATTTATTTATCTGTGTACATAGCTGTACATTCCTGTTAGAAAGGAATCTCCTGTAGGACAGAGAATTACTTTTGTTTGGTCTTTTTTTATTTTTCAATGTTTAGCACAAGGTTTGAAATAATAAATGTTTGTTGAGTTGAAATGAGATGTAGAAAGTGACTTTACAGTAAATATAAATTGTGGCCCTAAAATGAATTATCTTTGAAAAGAAAAAAGAAAACATACAGGTACTCAGTGAAAAACTTTTTCTTAAAGAAATCTGACCCTGTTAAAGGATAAAAACAGTTCTCAAAAGAATTGCAAACTATCAACAACCACGAGAAAGAATGTTCTAAATCACTGATGATAAGGAAAATTCCACTCCCAACAATCCTGACCTTTCACCTCACACCCTGCAAATTGACAAAGATAACACAGGTCATGGGGAAAGGGTTATAGAAGGTAGGCCCACCAGTACATTGTCCATGGAGTAGGGTTATTATATGCAAAGTCTCTTCTAGATACTTGTCCAACCTGTGAAATCCTGTGGCTGAACTCCACTACATATTAATAGTCTTAGTTATCTTCAAGCTCCTGGGCTCTCGTCCTAGATCTTGGTGCTCCAGGGGTAAAAATATCGTTCCTTAAGGTCAGCCAAACCTAACTTGAAAGAGGCTTGGCTGCAGGGCCAAGTGTCCAGGGACTCCGGCCATAAATGCTCCTTTCCCTGCTCTCCTGGAGAAAGGACTCCCAGGGCCAGGCCCAAGAATGGGTTGGCTGTTAGGGTGAGCTTGGACACACTGGGTTAGGCATTCATTAAGAAAGCTTTGCTGTGGGAGGGTCAGAGTCCTTGGAAAGGGCTGTCATCCACTTTAGTTTGTTTGCCCGACCCAGCTGCCAAAAGAGGTTATGTGACCATACAACTCTTGAACAAAGGGTCCTGTTGTCTTTCTTCTCCCTCCTCACCCCCTCCCCCTGCTCATTCCCACTAGTTGGCTTCCCTAGAGCAGTCTCCCCCATTCCCTCCAACCCCCCCCAACAGTCTTACTGAACAAAAGCCTATCCAGGCCTCTTGCCAGGTTGGGGGTATCAGCCCCAGAGAATGCCATAGCTAGAAGGGACCTTAAGGATCATTTAATCCCATTGCCTTGTGTTATAGAGGAGACAACTGAGCCCCAGAAAGGGAGGGGGTGACATATCCAGGAATCTTAGAACCATAGTAATTATAAGCATTATTTCACTACATTCCTACAGGATGGTTAACATAATTATTGTCTCCATTTTATAGATGAGGAAACTGAAGTTCTAAGAATATATAGGTAGTAATATGCTCACCACTAGTTAGCAAGTATATGTTTTAAACATCTGTTACCTTGAACCAGGCACTATGGGAGGCAGCTAATCAGAGTCTGAAGTTTCCTATCTCCAGGTAAATTGTGTCTCTCAGTCATTAAATGTCAGAATTGGAATATAGATTGTAGACAAATAAATTTGAAAGCCTTAGGTCCGGAGGACCCATGATAAAACATACTTCTCCTCTCCTAACAGTGAAGTGATCAACTCAGAGTAGAAATTGAGATGGATTTTTTTTTTCCATTGCAGGAATTTGTTTTCCTTGACTATTTGTTATGAGTTTCATTTTTCTTTCTTTATTTCAACTGGCAGGTGGAAGAGAGAGAGAAACTAATTTTTTGTTAATTAACTAAAAATTAAATTTAAAAAGGATATAGGCTGTCAAAGTGGAGACAGAGAGTACAGACTATCAAAACTGGAAAGATGGTAAGATAAGATCATAGATCTTGAGTTGTAAGTGACCATTGGAGACTGAAGAACAGAGAACAAGGAGTATCCGAGTAGTTAGGCTATACAGACAGCATCTAATCCAGTTTTCCCTTCCTTACCCCATCTTCACATTATCCATTTTTATAAAGCAGAAAATTGAGGCCAAAAGATGGGGAAACATTTTTCTAAAAATATTAGAACCATAAAATTTCAGACCTTAGAATTCATAGTCCCTTCTAATTTTAATCAGCCTAGAATTCAACATCATAATACTGGCTAATCCAGAGAGTTGAGATTCCAAAAGGCATAGTTGTTTACCTCTGTTCCATCTTCCCATGGAGTAGGGAGCCAGGTTTGAGGGTGGGATAGGTGGAAACTTTCCCAAAGGCAGAACAAGGGTCTGTGGATTGAGCAGGAAGGGAGGGTTGTTTAGTGTTTCCTTTCTAAAGCTTGGGAAAAATTAGAGGCCAATGAACCACCCCTTCTCCCAGGAGCCTGGCTTCCTGTCAGCCTAAGGTCTACTTATGGCTCTTGGAGTAGGGGAAGTAGGGGGATGGAGGAGAAGGGGTGGATCAGAGGAGTGACTCAAAAAGGAGAAGAAGTCAGAGGATAGTTTTTTAGGTCAAGTGTTCCAATTTCAGCCCCAGACCAATCATCCTATGAGCTTGAGCAAATCACTTCCCCTTCTTGCTGTTTCAAAAATTGTGTTAATAATGAATGAGTATGGGGCGGCTAGGTGGCGCAATGGATAGAGTGCTGGCCTTGAAGTCAGGAGTCCCTGGGTTCAAATCCGGCCTCAGACACTTAATAATTACCTAGCTATGTGGCCTTGGGCAAGCCACTTAACCCCATTGCCTTGCAAAAACATAAAAAACAAGTAAAAAAAAAAGTAAATAATGAGTATGAAGGGACTTTGGTAAAAGAGAAAGAACATAGGACTTGAGTCATAGGAACTTTGTTCTACTCTCTTGGTTGATATATTTACTAATAGAGGAATATCTCAGAGATAGGCAAAACTCAGCCAAAACAGAATTCATTATTATCATTCCCCCCAAAACTTACTCTTCTTCTGAACTTCCCTATATCTGTTGAGAATACACTCTTCCAAATTTCCAGATTCTCATCCTCAGAATCTGATCCTCAGAATCAACCTCAACTCTTCACCCTCCCTCATTGTATGTATATAATCAGATGCCAAATATTGTCAATTCTACCCCCACAACATCTCTCATATATTTTCTTGATATTCCTTTCTCCAGATTTCCTTGACACTGTTTGTTCTCTTCCGGTTCTCCTCCTGTCTATCGGGTCTTTCTTCAGTCTTCTTTGCTGGATCTTCTTCATTCCTGCTAACCATGGGTGCCCCCAAAGCTCTATCCTGGGCCACCCTCTCCTCCCTCTCTACTATTTGACTTGGTGAGCTCAGCTTGAATCCCATGGATTCAGTTATTATCTTTATACAGATTTTTTTCAAATCTATTAGTCCAGTCCTAACCTTTTTTTGACCATTAATGTCATGCAACTGCCTGTTGGATATTCAATTGGAATGTCCTATAGACATCTTGAACTCATCATATTCAAAACTGAACTAAGTATTTTTCCAGCTCCCCCTTTCCTAACTTCCCTATTTACTGGCAAGGGCACCACCCAATCACAAGCGAGAGTTTCCCTCAGAGTATTCCTTCTTGAGGTTAAACATTCCCAGATCCTTCAGTGGAATCATATGCTTGAAGAGTAGTGAATTCCTTATCACTGGATATGTCCAAGAAGAAACTAGAAAATTATCTGCACTGGTTTCAAGATTGCACTATTCCACACCTGAAATATCTTCCAGTTCTAAGACCTATGATATCATAACTGCCCAAGATTATAGAAAATGTTTGTGACTGAGTTAAAACTAGAACTTAGGTCTTTTAGCCCTAAAAAAAGTCTCTCCCCTCTTTCTCCTTTTCTCCCCCCAGCCCCACACAAATAAATACATTGTGGATCACCAGTTGACACCAATCCAGATTGAATTCAACAAGTATTTGAGTAATCTAATAATCCAAAGTCAAAGTTTTGCACTGTGTGGTTGAGTGATTATGGATCTCATCCAGGAAGCCCTGCCTGCTTCCAGGTTTTGTTGCAACATCTATAGGGAATCCTTCTTCAACTTGAACTCTGCACTGGATCTTCTTCATATATGGTTCCCTCTTTTGTGACTTGATCACTGGGTCAGCAAACAAAATTATCTCTGTTGTGCCAGTTCTCAAGGAATCTTGGGGGTAGTTTTAATATGTGCACAGGAGATCCTTTATTGGAAGAAAGCCTTTCAAGTCTCTTTTGTTCTACTAAATAAATGTGTTTATTATTATTTATTATTATTATTATTATTATTAAAAAGGTAAACCCTTCTTCTTGGGTGGATCTGGATCTCTCTCTCTCTCTCTTTTGTTTGAGCTGTATTATCATGATCCAAATGAGAGCTCCTTCATTCAGTATTGTCTAGTATATATTCTCCTTTGTATCCTTTCTCTGATTTCTACCTTTATGGATAAAGCGTTTCTTTGCTCTTTGTTGTGTGTCTTCACTGTCGAACTGGTGTTGGTGAAAAGAGAATCAAGCCTTGGATAGAAAGCTTGAGGTCCTACTTTCTCCATTAGGAAATAGCAATTAGAAGTTTAACATGAACTTAAACATTGTACCCCCTAGATCTATAACATTTAAGGGAGTGGAAAGATATAATTCTAGCCTGCTTCCCTCTCCCCGCACCTGCCACGAGCAGACCAGACCAAGCTCTGGCCACAAACTACTACTTCCCTTCCTGAGAAAAATTAAAGACTTTTTTTGGAGAAGGGTGATGAATGGGAGCTGATGCTAGAGGTATGTCTGGGCCTGCTCCCTTCCAGTCAAATAGAGACACCCAATGCTACATACAGACAACCTGGCTACATATATACATGCATATATTTAGGCAAACGCTGCAAATGGACAGTGAATTGTACCTTGAATTGGACAAAAAGAAAAGAATAGGTCAGATTGTGTTTAGGAAATTGCATGGTTTTTTTAATAACCCATTTCTTCCTGAAATAAGGCCCATTAAAAAAATCACCAATATTTTGCTATTACTATGCTAATACTATAAATGACAGATACCACAGTCTCTGAATAATTAGACAATAAAGAAGTTCAAAGAGGACATGAGCAAAGGGTGTTAGATTCAGAGCTCAAAAGGATCTTCAAGGCCACCAAGTCTAACCACATCATTTACAGATGAAGAAACTGTCAGGGTCACCCAAATAGGAAGAGTCTGAGGTGGCCTTGGAAAGCTGATCTTTTTGACTCTAAGCCTAGAGCTATATCCATTATTCCTTCCTACCTTCAGGTTGCAACATAATACATTGCAACAGAAATTATGAATTAGATTAAAAGAGGTCATAAAAAATGTATGAATGAAAAAGAAAATGGACTGATCTCATGGCCAAAGCTTCAGAGTTCTATCTCTCCCCATTCCAGGTCATTCACCTCTCATCTACCTGTGATCTTCCTAAAGTGTCCATCTGACCATGTTACTCACTTAACTCAAGAAACTGCAACCAGCTCCCTATTATCTGGAGGATCAAATATAAAATCCTCCAATTGGCATTCAAAGCCTTTTATAACCTCCTTCTCCTACCTTCCCCCTCATACCTTCCCTGGCATTCTCACTCCCTGAAATGCCTCACTCCTCGGCATTCTCAATATGGCACCACATCTCACTCTGAATATTTTCACTGACTACAGTTCTCTCCCTTCTCATCTCCTGTTCTTCTGACTTCCTTCAAGACTCAGCTCAAATCCCACCTTCTGCAGGAGCTTCTTCCCCCCCGCCCCCGCCTTAATGTTAGTGCCTTCCCTCTGAGGTTCCCTTCTATATAGATTGTGTATGTATAAAGTTGCTTGAATCTTGACTCTCGACTCCCCCCTTGGATTGTCAGCTCCTCCAGGGCAGAGATGAGTGTTTTTGTCTTTCTTTATCTTTCCAGTGCTTAGCACAATGCCATCACATAAATTCTTGCTGATTGTGCTTTATTGTATTCCTATGATGTTGAGAAAAAAATGAGGAAGGCTGCCACTATATTGGATGGAGGCTTCCATGGCAACCCTAGGAGGATATGGACCAGATGGCATGGAATGGGCTATGATCTGCATTATTGAAGGAAACATCTATAACAATGAGATCATGGGTCCATTTAGGTATTCACATGGTTAAAATATGTTTCTTTCTAAGGGCCCATCCTTGACCCTGGGCACAAACTCATATTTATCCTTTCCTCAGAACTTTTTTCTTGATTTCCAGATTTAGTATCATTTGATTTATTTATAATTTATTTAGTGTTTTATTTTTCCCCAGTTACATATAAAAACAATTTTTGATATTTGTTTTTAAAACTTGGAGTTCCAAATTCTCTCTTCCTCATGCCCTAGTCCCCCTTATTGAGATAGCAAGCAGTTTGATATAGGTTATATATGTGTAGTCATACAAAACATTTCCATAATTGTCATGTTGTAAAAGAAAACATAGACCTCTCTACCCTAAAAAAAAGAAGCCTCAAGAAAAATAAAATTTAAAAAAAAAGTATGCTTCAATGGACCATATGATTTAGAGCTGGAAAGATCTTTGTGAACCATCTGTTCCACTATCTCATTCTACAGTAAACGGAGGTCCATGGAGCGGAAATGGCCTGTTCAAGGTCATTCAGGTTTTCCTTGAAGGGCCCTGTGTATTAAATAGGCAATGTGGTGTTAAAAGGGAAAATATGCTGAACTTGAGTCAGAGTCCTAGGTTTGAGTCTCAGCTCTGCCATTTCCTCTTTGTCTATGGACATATGACATCTCTCTGAACCTCATTTTTCTCATCTGTCAAATAAGAACAACCTTTGCATTTCTAATCTCACCTGTAAACATAACAAGGAAGCTAATAAATTTGGTAGTGGCTTTCTGTCTTGGACCTCACAAAACACTGTCTAACTCTTCACTGATGCATTTATAATATGATAGTGCATATTATTAGTTATCAGATTGTGTCTTCTCCCTGATCTGTCTCCTGAGCTCCATTCCCAGGTCACCGTGCTTCATTACCATCTTTACCATTACCTCCTGTAGGCTTGTCAAACTCAATAGGTCCAGAGCAAAACTCGCTCTTTCCCCCTAATCATTCACTTCTTCCTAACCTCTCTGTTTCCCCACAGGGCTCCACAATCCTCCCAGTTCCCCAGATTTCCAATCAGAGTAAGTTTTCCTCACTCCCCCTATTCCTTCAGATTTGTCTTTTTCATCTTCACCATATCTATCCCTGCCATCTCATTCTTTCTACTTACATGGCCATTTCCCCCGTGTGAGCCTTCAAAATCTCCTGTTTTTAGCTTTACAAGAGCTTCTCACATGGTCCTTCTGCTTCCAGTCTCTCCTTGCTCTCTCATCCTTCACACAGCTCTCAAATGGATATTCCTAAAACATAAGACTTTTCCCCTTACCCAAGAAGCTTCAGTACTTTTAGGGTAAAATATAAATTCCTATGGAATTTATTTTTAAATGATTATAATAATATTTTAAATTAACAATACTTTCTTTCCTACTCACCTCTCCCTTCCTCTCCAAAGGAAAAGAAAACCATTATAATAAAGAAAACCCAAGCAAAGTCTACTTTGATCATGTGTGTAATCCTACATATTCATTTAGTGGGGAGACTTCCTACACTAAGGAAGGGAGAAAACCACATTGTGTGTGTGTGTGTGTGTGTGTGTGTGTGTGTGTGTGTGTTTGCATACAAGCATGTGAATATTTAGTTTTAGTTTTGTTTTGTTTTGTTTTTGGCAAGGCAAATGGGTTAAGTGGCTTGCCCAAGGCCACACAGCTAGGTAATTATAAAGTATCTGAGGTCAGATTTGAACTCAGGTACTCCTGACTCCAGGGTCAGTTCTCTATCCACTGTGCCACCTAACTCTCCCACAATATTCATTATTTATCTGTCTATCTATCTATCTATCTATCTATCTATCTATCTATCTATCTATCTATCTATCTATCTATCTATTTAGGTTTTTGCAAGGTAATGGGGTTAAGTGGCTTGCCCAAGGCCACATGGCTACGGCTATGTAATTATTAAGTGTCTGAGGCTGGATTTGAACTCAGGTACTCCTGACTCCAGGGACAGTGCTCTATCCACTTCACCACCAAGTATGTGAATATTTAGATGGACATTGTAAAGGGACAATAAATTGGGCCCTGGATTGAATAGGGAGGAGAGAATAGGTCAGAATGTTTTGGGAAAATTTTATAGTTCTTTTACTGATCCACAAATTCTCTCTGAAACAAGACCCATTTTTTAAAATCATCAATATTTTGCTAATGTAGTACTAGACTGTAAATCACAGAATCTTTCATTTCCATCACATTTCTGTTAAAAGACAGAGATCATTTTTGATCATTGACCTTCTGGAATTATGGATGGTCATGGAATTTATCAGAGTTTTAAATTCTTTCAAAAATATTTATATTTACGTGTTTTAATATAAATTGTCTCCTTTTCTCTCCTAATTCAATTAAAAATCAGTTCATACAGATCTTCCCATGTTTTTTCTGAAACTGTCCTCATTGTCATTTCTTATAGTACAGTAGTATTGTGACATTTTTATACCATAATTTATTCAGCTGTTCCTCACCTGATGAATACCTCCTTGGTTTCCAGTTCTTTGACATCATAAAAATAGTCACTATGAATATTTTTTCCTTTAGTACTTTATAATGTAATCCTCATAGGAGTATAGTTGAGCCAGAGGATATATATATACACAGTTTAATTACTTTGGGGGCATAATTCCAAATTGTTTCCCTTATTGGCTGAACTAATTCATAGTTCCACCAACACTGCATCAGTGCATTGGTTTTCCCACAGCCACTCCACCATTTGTCATTCTCTTTTTTGGTCAACTTTGTCAATCTGTCAAATCAGAATTGCTTTACTATTTATTTGTCTTATTAATAGTGATTTAGAGAATTTTAAAATATGGTTATAGACAACTTTAATTTTTCATAATTTTTTCATATCCATTGTCCATTTATTGGTTGGTAAATTATTTATTTTTATACATTTGAATCAGTTCCTTATAGATCTTGGAAACCTGCTGCAAAGATTTTTCTACAATTATAATTTCCTTTTTAATCTTAACTGAATTGGCTTTGTTTGTGTAAGAACTTGTAAGTTTCATGTTGTAAAAATTGTCCATTTTTTTTCTTCTGTGATCTTTTCTATTGTGTTGGGTATGAACTCCTCCCCTTTCCATAGATTAAAAGTAATTCCTTCCTTATCCTTCGACTTTTTTAAAGAGAGATTGTATATCCATTTGGAGTTTATATTGGGACATTGTAGGAGGATCTGGTATAAACCTAATTTATGCCACAATACTGTCTAGTTTTCCCAGCAATTTTTGTCAGATAGTAAGTCTTTACTCAACAGCTGTGACCTTTGGCTATGTGGAACTTGAGGTTACTGGGCTTGTTTTCTTTCTTTTGTATGTTGTGTTCCTATTCTGTTCCATTAATTGGTCATTGTCATTTTTAACCATTTGTTTTGATGAATACTGCTTTGTAGAATAGTTTAAGATCTGGGACTTCTAGACTTCCTTTTCCCCACTTATTTCCCCTGTTATTTCCCTTGAGATTCTTGAACTTTTGTTCTTCTAGATGAATTCTGTTTAGTGTTTAATTCCTACATAGTCTGACTCCAACATTTCCAGACTGATTTTATGTTATTCTCCCTTGTACACTCTTCATTCCAGTCAAACTGGTCTATTTGTTTTCTTCAATATGCAATAGTTTTTCTCATTTCTTGCAACACTATCCCTCAGGCTTGGAAAGCCCTCCCTCCCATCCTCTCTTTCCATCTTTTAAAATCTCTAACTTTCTTCAAGACTCTTGTTAATGTAACTTGTGATATGAAACTTTTTTCCATCTTCCTCCCCAATTTTTAATGACAGTCTCCCCAGATTACTTTATATTTTTTCCTCTGTGTATTTGTTGACCCTCTGGGAGAATACTATGATCCTTGAGGACAAGGTCAGCTTGTTTTGTCTTTGAATTCCCAGTGACTTGTATCAATTGAAAAAAATCAACCTGAGGTGTCCCTGTTAGAGCAGAGTCCAGAGTTGGGAGGACCTGAATTCAAATCCAGCCTCAGACACTTACTAGCTGTGTAATCCTGAGCAAAACACTTAATCCTGTTGCCTCGGTTTCCTCATCCATAAAATGAGCCAGAAAAGGAAATGGCTAATCACTCTGTCAAGAACACCTCAAATGGGGGTGGCTAGGTGGCACAGTGGATAAAGCACCGGCCCTGGAGTCAGGAGTACCTGGGTTCAAATCCGGTCTCAGACACTTAATAATTACCTAGCTGTGTGACCTTGGGCAAGTCACTTAACCCCATTGCCTTACAAAAAAAAAGAAGAGTCAAATGCCACTGAAATGATTGAACAACAGAATCAATATTCTGATTGTGAAGATAAAGAAACAAGTGGTGCTAATTAGAAATTTTTATAAAGTAAATCCCACATGACTGAAATGACTTAGCAGCAGCAGCAACAACAACAACAACAAAAGAATCAGTGCTTTGCACATAGTAGCCATGTAATTGTTTACTGAACGAATCAGGGTAAGGGTCATATGTTATCTCACTTTTTCATCCCCTACACAAATAAGCATTTATTGAATTGAATTAAATTGGCTATATAACTCCCCCCCACACACACACCAAAATGTAAACTCCTGAAGACAAGAATGCCTTCTGTAAAATTCTGAATTTCAGTGGGGAGACTTGCCACACTAAGGAAGTGTGTGTGTGTGTGTGTGTGTGTGTGTGTGTGTGTGTGTGTGTGTGTGCTGATGCTGTTGTCTAACCCAGTGCTCTGGCCTCATTTAAGCTTACATTGTTTTTTGATATTGCCAATTGTAATGAATTTATCAAACTCCACATAATGGGTCATCTTTCATTATTCCCAGTGAATGATTTCTAGATTTGACTATTTTGATTGATTTATTTCAATGTTTTCTTTCCCTCTGCAACTGCAGACAAAACCCATCTACAGTGGAGAGGCTTGGAAAGAGAATGGACTGACTAGAGTGACCACTTAGTAAATGTTTGTTGAGGTGTACTTTGATGGGATGGTAGCCCTGCCACCTGTTCTGTGTAATCTACTGCAAGTAACCAAGTTCAAAATATCATTTGAGGTAAAGAGATTTTCCTAGTTTATTAGCATCATAGGCTATTAGGAGATGCATCCACTTTTTAAAAAGGCAGAACCTGAGTTGTTTACTCAGAGGATGAAGTCAAAGCTCTTGTGTGTGTGTGTGTGTGTGTGTCTGTCTGTCTGTCTGTCTGTCTTTCTCCCTCTCTGTCTCTCTCTTTCTGTCTCCTTGTTTTTGTCCATGTCTCTGTCTCTTTGTTTCTTGCTGTCTCTGTCTCTGTCTCTCTCTCGTCTCTTTCCTACCACTGGTGGCTCCCCCTTCCCCTAATTTCCTTAGAGATTGTCACTGTGCCTGGAAATTCAAAAATGAATGTTTGCCAAAGAGGGAAGAATGCAACTGCAGGATACAATGTGGGAAGTTCCCACACTCCAGCCCCCTTCCCCTCTCAACTATCCTGCCTCTTCTGCAAGATGAAGGGCTTGGATCGATGCTCTGGATGGTCTTTCCAATTCAGCTGTCCTGCATTCTTGGATCTAAGGTCTCCCAACTTTTGGGGGTAATGATACTAGGTAAATGTAGAATAATAAATTGAAAAAATTCTTTATTCAGAGTAGAAATCTGGACCCCAAGTATGAAGGTAGGCCACATAAACAGTATTTCAAAACTCAGAGGATCTGTGGTTTCCTCCATGTGGGAACCCTATCCACCAATGCAATTGCAACCCTTCTTTATAGATATATATATATATATATATATATAGATATATAGATATATATAGATATATTCTACCACTAAACCACAAAACTCAACCTTGTGGCAAACTTGAACTAGATTTGTCCTTGGAAAACAGATATGGAATTCAATACAAAAGGCATGCTTGAATCTATTCCATCATGAACCTCCACTAGCATAGCCTTGGAGAACCTAAGACCATGGCCACATCCTGTGAAGCATCATGGTAGGTCATACTTTTGATGTCTTGCACTCCAGGCTCCTAACTCCATCCTCTATTATTGGACTATTGGATGCATACTAGGGATCAACAAGGGTGCTTGGTGGGGACACTAAGATGAGGTGAGGCCTGGGGACAGAGGCAGCGGCCTCACTACCAATAGTCCAAAGGACTTTATAAGGCAGCAAAATGGCATAGTGAATAAAGAACTAGTGCCTCAGACACTAGCTGGGTGATTGTAGGAAGTCATTTAAATATTTTTAGCCTCACTTTTCTCATCTGTAAAATGAGGATAATAACTATGGCTACCTCACAGGGCTGTAGGGAAGGCCAAATAAGGTAGACTGTGTGTAAAGTGCTTTGCAAGCCTTAGAGCCAGATGAATGCAAGCTTAGATGATGAGGTTGATGATGGTGATGACAATTAAGGACTGCAGCTAAGATGAACCTGTTTTTACCTAGCCAAGAATTGCTCTAACAAGCTGTTCATGCCCTAGTTATCCTCCTGGTTCCTCCTACCAGGGATCCCTTCCATCATGCTCTAGGCCTTCTCTGCCCCCTCCCTATCTATGCATCCATTGGAATCCAAGACACCGATAGGAAGCTTGGAGTGACCTCCCCTTAGGAGGACCATGCCCGGTCTCTGAAAGCCCAAGCCCCCAGGGAACATCCCTGGGTATATACCCCTCTACTAGTCCCAGAGACTTGCCCAGCTTCCAAGAGTCTCTAAATCTGCTCCCATCTGTCTCATAAATGTAATTCTGCTTCATGGCATCAATGAGCTGGTGAGTAGAGACTGATAATAGGGACAAGGGTCGGTGACCTGAAACACCTGAACGGAGAAAAGACTCATGGCAGAGAGGCAGAACAGGAACGAGGAGCAACTATTGGAGAAAAATCACCCCTCCCCCAAAAAAGCAGAGTGTGTAGAAACTGATTGTTTTCAGTGACCTTTAAAAAAGATTTAATTTTTGGTGATATTTTGTTTTTATATTATCTTAATTTCTGAATATATATTTCACCCCCTTCCTACATAGAGAACTATCCTTTGTATCCAGGGCCATCTCCAGTTGTCCTGATTCTTATCTGGTCACTGGACTCAAGATGACTCTGGAGGAGAAAGTGAGACTGGTGATTTAGCACAGCCACCCACCCCAAATCCAGTTCACATACTTGGCATGGCATCACCTCCCTGATTCTTTGAAAATGAAGGACAAACATCATTCTTTGTAACAAAGACTAAAAATAGAAGAAAAAAATCAATTCAGCAGACTAACCAACGCATCAATGAAATCTGATAGGTTATTCAGTGTTCCATAGCCATAGTTCACTGCCTCTGCAGAGAAGATAAATTTTTAAATCTCTTCTCTGGAGCCAACTATGGTCCTTATAATGATTCAACATTAAGTTTTGAGGTTTTGTTCTTTCAATTTACATTATTGTGACCATTGCAAACATCACTTTACCAATGTGCATCATTTTTTTTCAATTTTCAATTTCATTTTTTTATTCTCATTTTGTACAAATGTTTTTTTACATTAATAAAATATTCTTGTTTAAGAGTAAACGAAATACTCCCTCCCCCCATGAATATAGACTTGCTTGAACAATAAAGGGGAGAGAAAAAAATTAAAATAAAAAAATAGTAATAATTGTAGGTATGGCCAGGTGGTGCAATGGATGAAGCACCAGCCCTGGAGCCACGAGCACCCAAGCCCACATCCAGCCCCGTAGACCCAACAATCACCCAGCTGTGTGATATAATGTGCATCATTTCATATAAGTTTTCCCATGCATCTCTTCATACTCATAATTTTTTATGACATAGTGATATTCCATTATATTCATGTGCCTTGACTTGTTTAGACATTCCTCAATCTACCCCTCCATTGTAAATAAAATTACTCTTGAAATGTATAAGCCTTGATACTTGGTTTTTGGTTATGGATTTTTTTTGCAGATCAACAAAACTTTTATTTTATTTTTCCAATTACATGAAAAGGTAGTTTTCAACAATCATCCTTTTGTTAGTTGAGTTTCACATTTTTCTACCACCCTTGCTTACCTCTCCCCTCCCCATGGCAGTGGTTCTACATGTACAATCCTGTTCAACATATTAGTCATAATGTGAAAGAAGAATCAGAATTAAGGGAGGGGAAAAAACCTAGAAGAGAAACAACATAAAATAAGTTTTAAAAAGTGAGCATGGTATGCTTTGCTCTGCATTCAGATTCCATAGGTTTTTTTTTTTCTGGATGTGGATGTTTTTCCATAGTCCATCTCCCAGGATTATCCTTGATCTCTGAACTGCTGAAAGGACCATCAGAGTTGATCCTCTAACAATGTTGCTGTTAATGTGGACCGAATTCTCCTTCACTCAAGCATCTGTCCCTACAAGTCTTTCCAAAGCCTTGGTACTTGTAAGGGGAGCTGATGATTGTCCTTAGGGAAAATCCAAGCCATAGAAACAGTGATTTTTAAAGAAAGAGTGCTCTAATGCAGAGGCTATGTGTATCATTATCCTTATTTTACAGGTGAAGAGACTTGATGCAGAGAGGTGAATGACTTGAATAAAGTGAGTGGACCCAAGCCCAGACGTCCTGACTCCAAGTCTTGTGCTATTCCCACTACAATTCACTGCCTCCTATTTCTGGTTTGAGTTCCAACCGTGCTCTGATCGTCCTCCTCTGAACCTGCTCAAACTTGGTGCTGTCCTTTCTAAAATGCTCCCAGCTCACCTCCTCAGGTAAGCTGACCTGGGAAGGACAACAAAGTATGAAATCTTGGCAGGGCTTCTCAGCCAGGGGTTCATGAACTTTTGGTTTGAGTTTTACTTGATTTTCTTTGTAATCCTCCATAATTTATTTATCTTCAAACATTATTTTGAGGAGTAATCTATGGGCTTTTTACCTAAGGGAGCCATGGTACAAAGAAGGTTAAGAACCAGGTTGAGGGGGGCGGCTAGGTGGCATAGTGGATAAAGCGCCAGCCTTGGAGTCAGGAGGACCTGGGTTCAAATCTGGTCACAGACACTTAATAATGACCTAGCTGTGTGGCCTTGGGCAAGTTACTTAACCCCATTTGCCTTGCAAAAACTTAAAAAAAAAAGAACCAGGTTGAGTCCAGGAGTAAGGGAATGAGAAGTGGGACCAAGGTGGGGTCATCAGCGGTGGCTGGAGAAGAAGAAACAACTGCACAGGGGATTGTGGGAAGGTGCACTGGGTGGTGGAAGCATTTTTTTCCAGAATAAATGAATTTAGCCAGAGGTTGTGAAACCAATGTGTCAGAGGCCAAAGTCTCAGGGAAAGAAAACCCAAGAGAAAAAACAGCAGAGGACAAAGGTGTTGTCCTTCATGCCTGCTTAGCCTCCATGGTCTAGGAATTCAGGGCTGAAGGACTGGTCTAGTGGAAAGAATGTCATGTTTGGCGTGAGAAGAGTTGGTTTGAAATCCCTGCTGTGGCATTTGCTGTCAGAGCGACCTTGGTCTCCGTGCTTTAAGCTGGGTCACCTTCTATTTCCTCATCGGTAAAATGACTGACGGTCTCAAGTCCTTAACAGCTCCAGAGTGGGTATAATGCTCATGGACAGCCCATGGTGGAGGGGGCATTGAGTCCCCCTCCCCCTCCCCGTGGGGCCGTGGTGGAACTGGGCTCTGACGTCACCCACGACTTCTTGTAGCCACGCACCTTCTGATTTTGGTTTATTTCTGAGAAATCGGATGAAAAGCATCTTTTTCCTAGAGGGGCCTCGGTCTCCTGCACCCCCAGCCTTCCTTCCGGGCGGGGCAGAACGCTGTCACGTGATGACCGCGGCACATGGGACAGAACATGTGACGTGTGATCCCTCACGTCCGTCATGAGACACGCAGGCCAGGCCGCGCCGCCGACATGACTATCACACATGCGACACGTGGCGGCACGTGACCACCACACCACCAGGCTCGTGCCATCACGTGGCGACACACCACGCAACCGGCCATACCACATGACCACGCCAGCTCTATCACGTGACAGACGCCCCATGCCACGTGACGGACACCCTGCTCGTGACAGGTTCCGGGGGCACAGGACGAGGCCCCCCGCGGTGGCGGCTTCACGCGATGACACGCCAGCGGGGCGGGCGGGGCCCGCAGCACGGGGGCCCCGGGCCTCTCCCTTGTGGAACGTCTGAACACCCCCCCCGCAGTGCCCGGGCGCCCCCTCCCTGCCCCCCCGCGGTGCCCGGGCGCCCCCCCTCCCTGCCCCCCCCCCCTGCCCCCCCCCGGGCTCCCCGGGAAGCCGCGGGGCCCAGGCGGGACCTGCCGGCCACGCGCCGCCGCCCCTCACACTCTGGCCACAAGAGGGCGCCGGCGCGGCACCCCGCAGCCTGCCGGGGAGCCCCCGGGCCGGGCCGGGCCCCGCCGTCCTACCCCGGGCCGGGCCGGATCCGGAGGCGCCGGTTGAGGCCCGGCTCAGACCCCAGGGACGGGCCAGGCGGCGCCTCCGCCTCCGCCGGCTTCGGCTCGCGCGTCTCCGGGGCACGGGGGGCCGCACGGGGGGCCGCACGGGGGGCCGCACGGGGGGCCGCACGGGGGGCCGCACGGGGGGCCGCACGGGGGGCCGCACGGGGGGCCGCACGGGGGGCCGCACGGGCGCCTCACCTGCGCGCCAGGGGCGCTTCTGCTTAGTGCCCACCTGCGGGGGAGTGGGCCCGGCAAACTGCAACTCCCCCCCTCCCCCTCCTTCCCCAAATCTCACAAATTCTATCTTCATCACTCATATCTATACCATTCTCTTCACTCCCTTCAATACCATCCTAGCTTTGGCCCTTTAGTTGGATTTTTTTTTTTTTAGTTTTTGCAAGGCAATGGGGTTCAGTGGCTTGCCCAAGGCCACACGGCTGGGTAATTACTAAGTGTCTGAGACCGGATTTGAACCCAGGTCCGCCTGACTCCAGGGTCGGGGCTCTGTCCACCACCTAGTCGCCCCTTTTAGTTGGATTTTTTGCAATAGCTTCCTAATTAGTCCTGGATCAATTTTTTCTTTTGATCCTTTTTATATTTTTTGTACCTTTCTATTGTTTTTTGAATTTTACAATTCCCGGCCCCAACTCCCTTTCCTTCCCCCACCTGCCCCTCAGAAAGCAGCGTGATAGTCTTTACATTGTTTCCATGGTATACGTTGATCTAAATTGAATGTGTTGAGAGACAAACCATATCCTCAAGGAAAAAATATGCTAGAAAAGATAGCAAAATTACATATTACCTTTTTTTTTTTTTTTACATTAAAGGTAATAGTCCTTGGTCTTTGTTCAAACTCCACAGTTCTTTCTCTGGATGTATTCTCCAGCACAGATCCCCTAAAATTGTCCCTGATTGTTGCACTGATGCTCATTTCATCAGCGCAACAATCAGGGACAGTTTGGGGCTGTCTGCAACCTTTATATTTCTTCCTTAAGTATATGATTTCTCTCTCATCACACTCAGTTTAGATCAATGTATACCATGGAAACAATGTAAAGATTGGCAAATTTCCTTCTGTAGGGGGTGGGGGGAGGGAAGCAAAATTAGGGGGGAAAATTATAAAACTCAAAATAAATAAAATCTTTAAAAGGAAAAAACAGGTTGATCATCACCCCCTTTTTGCTGTTAAAATATATAAAGATCTTCTGATTCTGCTCACAGCATCAGTTCATGCAAATCCCTCCAGGCTTCCCTGAATTCCCATCCCTCCTGGTTTCTAATTGAACAGTAGTGTTCCATGACATACATATACCACAGTTTGTTCAGCCATTCCCCAATTGGTGGACATTCACTGAATTTCCAATTCTTTGCTACCACAAACAGATGAATATTTTTTGTATAAGTGATGTTTTTACCCTTTTTTCATCATCTCTTCAGGATATAGACCCAGTAGTGGTATTGCTGGATCAAAGGGCATGCACATTTTTATTGCCCTTTGGGCATAATTCTGGATTGCTCTCCAGAAAGGCTGGATGAGTTCACAGTTCCACCAACAATTTATTAATGTCCCAGATTTCCCACATCCCTTCCAACATTGATCATTGTCCTTTCTGGTCATAATGGTCAATCTGAGAGGTGTGAAGTGGTACCTCAGAGATGCTTTAATTTTCATTTCTCTAATCAGTAATGATTTAGAGCAATTTTTCGTATGACTGTGGATTGCTTTGATTTCCTCATCTGTAAATTGCCTCTGCATATCCTTTGTTTTGGTCCTTTTTAAAAAAAATTATATACCACATTTTATAATTTAATTTTTAATTCATAATGGTGTTACTCTGAAATAAAACAATAAAATACAGATTCCAGATTTTTTTTTAAAAAAATCATGCAAAAAGATCAAGATGACAAGGAAACGATGAAGAACAAGCTTTTATTTTTAAATCTTTTAAAATTATTTTAATTAAAATAGAAAAAAATTTTTCACTTACACTCTGTCATTTAATCTCTGCTCATAGTGAAAGAAACATTTCCATACATGAGCTGGTCTTTCAGAGAAACACAACATACAGCAACTTCAGACAAAAATGAAGTGGAACCGAACCATTAGGAGCATTTGAATCCATCTCTCAGTGAATGGGAGCCTCTGTGTGGCTGGATCCACTTGAGCACTCCTGGAGAAAAAATTTTTACATAATAGCCTACTTTGCCCTTTTGCCTCTTATTATTTTTGTATATTTTGCCTGTATATACATATATACACATTTTATACAAATGAATATATGGACACATTTTAATACAGATTTATCATTAAAAGCTCCATGGGTTTCCCTCTTGGACAAATTTTCTCATGATCAAGGATTAATGAGGAGTCTCAACACTTTTGCCACCATATGTGCTATGTTGACAGAATTTCTTTCCAGTATTCTGACTTCAAGGACCAGTCTAAGACTAGGATTAGGGTTCAGTGAGTGGTAGGGTTTGGAGTGAATCTCTCCATAAAGTTGGCTGACCCCAAGGTGAATCCTGCCTGGAAATTTATCTTCCAGGCTGTACAACCAACTGAGTTTCCCTGCCCAGTCTGTGTAGACTCTGCTGGGTGGGTCCCCTGAGTTATCTGAGCTCCTGCTACATCCTTTGCCCTCTCTCCTTTCAAGAATCCTGGCCAGGTTCCAGGGTGACCAAAGTTGCAATTGGACAGCCAAGGAGAGTTCTGTGCATGATGCTGATTGCCATGACTACCAGTCACAGGCTCCCCCCCTATCATTCAGGAACAAAGAGCCATGGGCAGTGGCACTTCCTGCCCCTTACCTACCCCCCACCCTAATTGAGACATGGACAGCCCCAGGGCCTTTTTCCTTGCAGGGTGCTGTAGTCACATTTCACCACCATGTCAGACCCTTGGGGTCTTGAACCGTGGCGGGGGGGGCTCTTTTGTGGAGAAGGGCTTCTCAGAGAACAGAGAACCCTGAGCCCTTGGACTCCAAGTTCCTAAGGCCAGCTTTGGCTGGGGTAGTTTGTCTTCTTAAGGCCCAAAACTCATAATATCAGAAGTGAGTGGGATCCTAGAAAAAATATCATAGAATGTAGAGTTGGAAACAACCTGAGGAATTAGAACATCAAATGTCTAATCTTGAAGAAACTTGGAGCTTAGACAATATAACAGAATAGTCACCCTGAAAGAGTGCTTAGAACACAGAATATACCATCAGCCCTTGACAGACCCTAAACTCAATAGAACACAGAATTTCCTATTCCAAAGAAAGCTTCTAGTCTAAAGGGCTTAATTTTTATTTTTTTGGTTATATAAATTGAGGTTCAGAGGAAGGAGGAACCTGTCCAAGGTCACACACTGGGACTTGAACCCATACTGTCATGTTACCCTCATCCTATCTTTGCCTTAAATCCCCTCAATAGCCAATATCCATCTTCTGGCATAAATCACTCTCCCATGCTCTCCTCAGCTCCCTCCCCCCTTCCTGGGGAACAGGATACCCTTCTACTTCTCTGATGAATAAATGATTCTCCCCACCCCCACTGGGCCAGAGCCGCTGGACAGTCAGCAGGCGGCAGGCGGCCACAGAGCCAGCTGGTGGGGTGGGGGGAGGAGCGAGGTGGGGGAGATAGCCCAAGACTGGGAAGCAGCCAGCCTTCCCCCTGAGGCTCTTCATCACAGGGCAGGCCCAGGCTCTGGTGGGTGGTGAGGTGTGCAGGGTGGGCATCCGAGAGCCACCCGGCCAGAGAGCTTCAGGATGGAGGAACCAGACAAGAAGATCAGGAGGCGGCAGCCCTTCCCAAGCCCCTTTTCAGCCCTTGGCTTCGGGGTCCTTTCTCTGGTTTTTGCCTTGGCAGGGAGCCAGCTGGTAGAGGTAAGACAGATGGAGGGAAAGCCCAGAAGAAGGAAGGGAAGGGGGAGGGAGACAGGTTGGGAGAGATTTGGGGCTGGTGGGTCCACCCTGGAGGAGCCAGAGAGGAGGGCAGGTGGGCAGGCTAATCCCAGGCCTGGAGGCCAGAATAGAGGCTGCCTGTTGCTGTCCCAATCTGGAGTTTAGGGGAGAGTTGAACTTGGAACCCCAAAACTGAGGGAGGCTGGGAATGAGAACCCCTTGCATTCTGACTTCCTGGTCACAGCATCGTCGTAGAGAGGCTCTCCATTTCTATGGGACTTTAAGGTTTCCCAAAACAGACTCTCCACAAAATAGCTCCCTAAGGATGGAAATGCGCATCTATTATCCTCATTTTGTCAGTTAGGAAAAAGATATCCAGAGATGGATAGATGGAGGGAGGGATGGATGGATGGATAAATGAATGAAGCAGTATTTAAATACTTGCAATGCGATGGGTTCTGTGCTAGGGTGGCAAACCCCAAAGTAAGCAGATCCCTGTCCTCAGGGAGCTTAAATACTAGGGAGACCACACCTCTGGACAGTGGTGGCTCTGGAAGGCAGCTCTGGTCTGGAAGTCAATGATTGAATTACTATTCCCAGAGAAAGAGGAGGAAAGTAGTTGGAGAGGTGGTGGGGCATGCAAGGCATCAGGGAAAATGGTATGATGTCTGGGGGCGGGGAGGGGATGTGAAGTCTGGTCTGGCTCCAGATAGAGGGGGTGGGTTAGGTGAGATGGGAAGCAATTTGCCCAAGATCAATTTACCCAGCTAGGGTGGGCCAGACCCACAATTCAAACCCAGATCTCCAGGCTCCAAGCCTAGTGCCCTTCCCAAGGCTCTATGATGAATGCCAGGCTTAGAAGGGACTTTACTTATGCCTCTGGGATTGATTAGCATGAGCCGAGGTCCATTGTCCAGATTTAAGGATGGGGCAAGGAAAGTCACTTACCCATAGCTTCTTGGTTTAGAACTAAGACTCAAGGCAAGAGGATTTAGTGACATTTAATGACAACTGGATGTGTCATCAGAGGATATGGGTTTGTGTCTCATATCTGCCATTTTAAGGCAACTTAAGTCATGTTAGGCAAGTTATTGAACCTCTCTAGGTCTCAGTTTTCTCAATGATAAAAAGAAGGAGTTGGACTATATAATTTCTCTTTCCTTACAATGCAAAAATCCTATTTTTTCTCTTTCCACTTGTAACATACTGTTGCATGTCTTAAAAGAATGGGAAGGGTAGGAGATCTTTCCCTTTTAAAATTTTGGGAAAGAGAGACCACAGACTCAACATAAAAGCAAGATTAAGGGAGGTCCAGCGTCATAGAAAGTAAGGACAGTCTTATTGGGAAGGCAATTATTTTTTATTCCTTGACAATCTAGTTCCATGTTAGAAAATTTTTTTCTCTGGCCAGTGTCTTTATTTTATGTGTAGAAATGTAAATAGAATATAAAAGCCAAAATGGCCACAGTATTAATATTCTAAATAAATACCCAGGTTTCAGTTTAACAGTACTTTTAAATTTGCTGATTATCCTTAACCTGTAGTATCAAACAAAATTAGAAGAAGAATAAAGAAGAGGCATCATTCCTATTTCATTTTCCTTTTAGGAGGACCCAAGAGAAAGAAAGCATTTTAACATCTTACAAAAAGTTTATTTTCAAAAAGTTAAACAAAGAATATACAATGACTAATTTTATGTATCAAAAGAAAACAAAAGAGGCTCTTGGAAATGTAAAGGACAATTGGAGACCCAGGGCATTTATGGTGCTTCTTTCCTTACAGCTGTTCCAAGGTTTCTAACATAATGATACTGTTTCCTCAGATTATCACCGTTCCAGTATTGTTCTATTACCCACCCAGTGCCATCTCTACACATTCATCAATCGCCAGATTCATAAATGAATCAGACCCCTGCAATATTCCTTGGACATGCCTCCCACCACTTAATTTCAATGATAGCTTCTTGTCTGTAAACTTTATTAGCTCGGGTAGGTGCGCTTTGCTCATTTTATTTCAGTTGCGGCCCTTTGTCTTCTCCCTGGGCAAACCTCGGCTTTGTTCACGCTCCCCTTGCTGCCACTGACGCTAGTTTATGTCTGGCAGAATGAGGCTTCCCAGATCAGGAATAGACATTCCTCCAACCCCATACCACCCCCAACCTCTACTCCAGTCCCCCAAGTTGTGTAGCATACTTCCACTTGGGCTTCTCCATTTTAGAGTAAAAGAGTATAGTCAGGTCCAGCCCACCAGATGAAGTCTCATTTAGACCTCCCTCCAATACAGAGACCTTTAGCTTGTTCTCTGACTAAACAAGTTTTCCATCACATACTTTTTTTTGGATATCCCTAAGACATCAATATTTTCTGTCCAATCCTCCTTCCACCACCTTAAGTTT